>NW_004444248.1:1141181-1142999 GCF_000243295.1 Trichechus manatus latirostris
GTAACACTCAAAGGTATCACTTCATATTACAATAATTCTTCTTCACAATTATGTTCACTTATTATCAAGAAAAAAATTATTGTAAGAGTAAGTACTTCAAAAAAACAGAGATATTAGAGGTAGAGTAGTTTGGATTACAATCTAAGACTGCTTGGTTCTAATTGTTGTCCTGAGTCTAACAAGAAGTTTAAAGTTGACTAAACTGTACAATTTGTCTAGACCTTGGTGTCTTCATCTAAAAAACTGGCAGGTTACACTAAGTGGAAGATCATAATAACTCTGCTTCTAAACTTGTGGTTTACATCATCAGCTCCTCAATCTCTAAGCAATCTCTAAGTAATAAAACCCTCTGAGCTCTGAAAGGGACAGCAATGGATTAGTAGAATGTCCATTAAGTGGGTAGATTTTATTGATGGAAATTTAGATCAAAGAAAGTGTAGGAGGTCTGGAGATGCAACTCTTATTGCTCAGCTGCAGCATGGGCAGTCAGCAAAGAGCCTCCAGTGTACAGTTCCTTCCAGATCCCAGAACCTGAGTCTATCTCAGTTTTAGAGAGCTACCTGGCTCAAGGTCACACATTCAGTGGTAGCCCACATCCAGTGACTGGATGAGGTGAGGGCCCAACATGGGACTCTCGGATGGGCAATACTGGCTCCAGGATTTCCCCCTGGATGGGCTAAGGCTTTGTTAGAGGTACTGCAAAGCTCAACTTCTTCCTTTTCTCAATCCTGTTCGTTCCTTTCACAGGTATTGGTCCCTAATAAACACTTGCACTGCAAACATCTTAGCATCTGTTTCCAGAGAACCCAATTTGGGACTAGCCACTCCACCAGTCCATCCACAAATGGTGGATTGTACTCCTAGGTCAACAGCCTATGTCTTCAGGAGTCTAGGTCAATTCCAGTTTTTCCAAGGGTGAGGATTCAATAGGAGTAAAGTCCAAAGGACCTACTCTTGCAATAAATGTTCAGGCCATAATCCAGTATTGGACCACCCACCTAAGTGGAGATCAAATTCCAGGATTCACCTATGCCAAAGGGATATAAAGGAGTCTAGTTCGATAGAGAGTTTCCAAAGCCCTTCTAAATAAATTAGAAGCAATGAGTTCTAGCTCTTTAGCAAGTTACTAGAGTGAATGACATCCTCTCATGCCCTGCATCCCAGAAGTAGTCCAGAATCCTAAAAGTGGAGACAGAGATCCAAATATTTTGATGGAGGTTTAATGTGATCCTTGCTTTTGAGGCACAAAGTTGACCTACTAATATGAACAATTTGGGTTATGTGAAAATTCTGAAATATTCTGCCTTTCATAACCAGAACTTTCAGCACCTGCTCTTATTTAAGCATGTGTGTCTGTGCCTAACGTAGGCATTGTATGTATGCACATTCTCAACACGTAAAGCAATGAGAACGTCAATAACTTGTGGAAAGTAACCCATATCAGTCATTATGAAAATGATTGCAAAATCTGGGTCTCCTGGTATTTTTCTCAGGATCATCCTGTAAGCAGGATATAAAGTAGAGATCAGGAAAACATTTTACCACAAATGATAGCTCTCGTAATAAGCATTTGCAAATTATCCACTTCGTAGTGTGTAACTAAACAGAAAACTCTAAAAATCAACTCCAAATCTTACAAAAGTATTGAAGTGATAAAATAAAAATAGTTTAAATGCTAAAAACAAAAGCAACAACAAAAAACCTTCATCAGAAAGTCCCTGCTCTTGATATAATAACACAGGATGGAATGAGACCTGCAACTCCAAGCCCAAATCAATCTTACTATCTGTATTAGTTATCAGTGCTGCTATAACAGAA
>NW_004444248.1:1143582-1158551 GCF_000243295.1 Trichechus manatus latirostris
TATCTGCTTGAGCTAAGAAGCACACTCTTCATGAGTATCATTTCATGTCCCACAGGCCAGTCCAATCTTTGTCTGAAGAGTTGGCCTAGGGAATTGTTTTAGTTCTGGGTTGACAGGGGCCATGCTTTCTGGGGTTTCTCTAGTCTCAGTCAGATCATTAAGTCTGGTCTTTTTACTAGAATTTGAGCTCTGCATCCCACCCTCTCCCCGCTCCATCAGGGACTCTGTTGTGTTCCCTGTCAGGGCGGTCATTGGTGGTAGCTGGGCACCATCTAGTTCCTCTGGTCTCAGGCTCATGAAGTCTCTGGTTTATGTGACCCTTTCTGTCTCTTGGGCTAATACTTTCCTTGTGTATCTGGTGTTCTTCATTCTCCTTTACTCCAGGTGATTGGGACCAATTGATGCATCTTAGATGGCCGCTTGCAAACTTTTAAGACCCCAGATGCCACTCACCAAAGTAGGATGCAGAACATTTTCTTAGTAAACTTTGTTATGCCAATTGACCTCGATGTCCCCTGAAAGCATAGTCCCCAGACCCCCACACCTGCTAATCTGTCTCTCGAAGTGTTTGATTGTATTCAGGAAACTTCTTAGGTTTGGTTTAGTCCCGTTGTGCTGACTTCCCCTGTAGTGTGTGCTGTCCTTCCCTTCACCTAAGATAATTCTTGTCTACTATCTAGTTAGTGAATAACGCTCACCCTCCCTCCCCACCCTCATAGCCATCGAAGAATATTTTCTTCTGTGTTTAAACCTTTTCTTGAGTTCTTATAAGAGCAGCCATGACACTATCTTAAGGACCATGATGCTTGGTGAGTGATCCAGGACTTATATCCACATCTCCCAAACAATTGCTTTCCCTGGCTTGTTTTAATTAGATTTTATCAACAGAAGCAGAAATTATCTGAAATAATTATCTTACTACTACTTTTAAACTTTCAATCTAAATTTTTTACTTTAATAAAACTTTCAATGTCATTTTTAGATGTGGCCACCTCCCATGACATTTTTTTCTTTTATTTTTAGCAGCCCTCATCATTTTTATAAGAAGCCCTGGTGGTGCAGTGGTTAAGTGCTCTGCTGCTAACTGAAAATTCAGTGGTTTGAACCCACCAGCAGCTCTGAAGGAGAAAAGACCTGATGATCTGTTACCTTCAGCCAAGAAAACCCTATGGGACAGAAAAAGCTATGAGTTGGAATTAACTCCATGGCACATGACAACAGCAACACCATTTTTATGATTCCTCACAATTTTAACACAAGAAAAAAGTAATATTTTGCTAAAATGCATTAGTTTCAAATAATTAAGTACCATGTTTCAAGTGTCATTCATGAATCCCTAATACACATACACACACACACACACACACACACACACACTTGAGACTTACAAGTCTCTAGTGTACATCAGAAATATAGTGTAGCCATCGCTTTGACCATTACTAGAGTTTCACCTCACACACCACCAGTGCAGACAAACCATAAAGAACTGCAGGCAGTTAAATAAGCACTGGACAAGTCAGTACATCCACATCAAGCATTATTCAACACCTACCATGTGTAAGGTGATGGAAACAACAGTGGAGTGAGAGTCAGAAGACTCAGTAACTAGTTCTGTAATTTTGACTCTGCCACAAATTCTTTAAAACACTGTGAACAACATTAAGCTTTACTGAGTTCAGTTTCCTTAACAAAAAAAGGAGTTGCCTGGCCCAGACAACCAGCTCTAACATTTTGTAAGGCTATGTCTCTCCTGTGAAGAAATGCACAGCATGATTCCTGCCAAGATGGCTGACATTCTAGCTTGAAAGGCAGACATGAGCCATATGAAGTGGAAAACAAAAGTGTAATATGTAAAATGATAAATTGGGTGAGACAGAATGAGAAAAATGGGGATGACAAATGTCAGGAAAGGTTGTATAAAGTACAAAAGTGATATTCCAACAAGGATGATAAACAGAAGAGAGATTTTCAGTGAGAACACACAGCATGAGACCAGGAGGGACACTAAACACTGCTGTGCAGGAGGATATAGTTTTGAGAGCCTTAAGGGATGATATTTAAGAATCATAATACTAATAGACTAATAATGCAACTTCTTGGTAATTTTTAGATGTTCCAGAGCATGTCAGGAATGTGGGGCATGACTTTGAAATGAAAAAAGGCAAATTACTTTCAAAATCCTGGGTTGAGATGATTTGACTACAAATATGGGGCAAAAGTAGGAGGAAAAGGATAGGTATTTTGGATGATGTCTTAGTTTCCTAGTGCTGCTGTAACAGAAATATCACAAGTGGATGGTTTTAAAAAACAGAAATTTATTTTATCATAGTTCTGGAGGCTAAAAGTCCAAATAAAGCAGGATCTTGCCTGTGTCAATTGCTTACTTGTAGATACCAAAACCAAACCCTTTGCCGTCCAGTCAATTCCAACTCTACAGGAGGACTAGAACTGCCCCATAGGGTTTCCAAGGAGCAGCTGGTGGATTCGAACTGCTGACCTTTCAGTTAGCAGCTGAGCTCTTAACCACTGCACCACCACGGCTCCACTTGTAGATGGTCTCGGGCATTTCTTGGTTCCTTGGTAATCCTCACATGCCATCTGTCCTTCCACTCCCCCTCCCCCATGTGTGCATATCTCTGTGTCTAATCTGCTGTTTTCATAACTCTAATTAGATTTAGGACCCACTCTACTCTGGTATAACCTACTTACCATAACAAAGAAACCTCTATTTCCAAACTAGATTATATCTACAGGTGTCATGGATTGAATTATGTCCCCCGAAAAATGTGCTTATCAATTTGGCCGGGCCATGATTCTTGGTATTGTGTGATTTTCCTATACGTTGTAAATCCTGCCTCTATGATGTTAATGATGGAGGATGTGCAGCAGTTGTGTTAGTAAGGCATGACTCAGTCTACAAGATTGGATTGTGTCCTGAGACAATCTCTTGAGATATAAAAGAGAGAAGTGAGCAGAGACACAGGGGGACCTCATACCACCAAGAAAGCAGTGCGAGGAGCACAGCTTGTCCTTTGGACCTGGGGTCCCTGCGCAGAGAAGCTCCTAGTCCAGGAGAAGATTGATGAGAAGGCCGACAGAGAGACAAAGCCTTCCACTGGAGCTGACACCCTGAATTTGGACTTTTAACCTACTTTACTATGAAGAAATAAACTTCTCTTTGTTAAAACCGTTCACTTGTGGTATTTCTGTTATAGCAGCACTAGCTGACTAAGACAACAGGTATAGCAGTTAGGATTCCAATACATATTTTAGGGGACACAATTTAATCTATAACAGATGATCCCACTCCTGTTGTTAAACGAAACTTTGAGTCAAATGCAAAGAAAAAGGTACCTACTATAATCTCCAAATCATTATCTTTATTGTAGAAAACTCCAGCTTCACAGGGCCAAGCTATATATACACAAGCTGGCACACATCCTTTTTCTTGTTTTCTCTCAGATGTGCAAGAACAACTTGCAAATCCCACAAGGCAATAAGGATAAGTATTCTAGGGCTGGTCTGAGTTGACAATGTGCATTGCCTTTTCAAGTCCCACCTGGGCAGCATGCTGGCAAGAAGCCCGACTTTCATAGCCGCAACATCAGAGTTCTATTGGCCTGCTTCCTTAAAGCCTTTTTGCCAGACTGTTAATGGGGCTTGCTTTTGCACAAAAGAGATCACATTCAAGAGACAGAGCAAGGCAGCCTGTGGGCTTGAAGGTACATTAGGTTGAAATATCTGAAATTGCTTGGCTCCTACCACTGAATGGTTTCTGAAGCCAGGCAAAGGTTAAGCATCAACTTCTAGTTGCAGAGTAATACATCTGCCCCAGGGCACAAAGCAGGTTATCACCTGCAAAATCTGTTCCAGTCCCCTAAAAAGAAGCCTGCTATTTAGAAAGCACTCTTGCCAGAAATGTACTTTACCATATGGACTAAAACACACTTATGAGACAATTTTTGCCCAAAAGCTAACTAGGTCAGGCTTCTCATCCCTCTGTATAGCTTTTGCAATCACTGCCCAAGAACTAAAAATCAGTAAAGAATGGGTGGCAAGGTCATTTGCATGACATCTTGTCTATTTTTTTGTTCTTGCCCTTTTTTTTCCTTTCAATCCCCACCTAGTTCCCTGGTCACTCAGTCTATGTACTCTTAAACTAAACTACTCAATAGAATCCAGAAAGACCCATTTGTATTCTTAAATCATTGTCATTGATTAACACTGACTTTTCTTTCTTTTGGAGGCACAAGCATTCATTTAGAACTACCCACCTGAAAAACTGAGAGAATGATCCAGATTCTAGTTAGTTGTTGTTAGTTGCCGTCAAGTCGACTCCAACTCATGGCTATCCCATGTGTGAAGAGTAGAACTACTCCTTAGGGTTTTGAAGGCTGTGACCTTTCAGAAGCAGATCACCAGGCCTGTCTCCAAAGGCAACTCTGAGTGAGTCTGAACCACTAAACTTTCAGCTTAAATGCTTAACCATTTATGCCACCTAGGAACTCCGTCTAGATTCCAGGACGGTGAATAAGGGCAAGTCACATCTACAGGATCTGCACAAACTTCGTGAAACAGCAACAATAATGCTATATACTGGTGAAGGGTGACAATGTGTATGTCAGAGAGAGCACTGAACTGGAAATGACGACAACTCAGTTTGAGTCCCAGCTCTGCCCTTTAGCTATGGCTTTTGGAAAAGTTACATTGCACTCTTGTTACCATTTCATCTGTAAATAATTAATAATTCCTGTACCACTACCTGTCTCACAGGAATGATGCTGTAGTTGTTATCTGTTGTTAGGTGCCTTCCAGTCGATTCTGACTCATAGAGACCCTAGGTACAACAGAAAGAAACAAAACACTGTCTGGTCCTTCATCATCCTCACAATTGTTGCTGTATTTGATCCATTGTTGAAGCCACTGTGTCAATCCATCTCATTGAGTGTCTTCCACTTTTTTGCTTAACCTCTACTTTACCAAGCATGAGGTCCTTCACCAGAGACTGGTCCTTCCTGACAACCTGTCCAAAGTATGTGAGACAAAGTCTCACCACCTTGCTTCTAAGGAGAATTCTGGCTGTATTTCCAAGGTAGATTTGTTCATTCTTCTGGCAGTGCATGATATATTCAATATTCTTCGCCAACACAATAATTTAAATGCATCAATTCTTCTTTGGTCTTCCTTACTCATTGTCCAGCTTTCGAATGCATATGAGGTGATTGAAAATACCATAGCTTGGATCAGGCACACCTTAGTCCTCCCAATGACATTTTTGCTTTTCACTCTCTAAACAGGTGTTTTGCAGAAGATTTGCCCAATGCAATGCATAGTTTATTGACTGCTGCTTCCATGCTGTTTCCAGAAGTTTTGGAGAAGTAATAAAATCAGATATAGAAGAACCTTAAATGTAATGTCATTTGACTATCTACCATCTACCTATCTACCTACCTATCTATCTATTTATGTTTTTGCAGTTTGCAAAGTGTTTTGTATATATACTTTCATTTTGATCAATTACCATTCCAAAATATGACCTTAAGTATATCCCACCTGAATTTGGATACTATCTCAAGAATAGATTTGACTCATGGAACACTAATGACTGAAGACCAGAAGAGTTGGAGAAAGACATCAAGGACATCATACATGAAGAAAGCAGAAGATCATTAAAAAGACAAGAAAGAAAGAAAAGACCAAAATGGATGTCAAAAGAGACTCTGAGACTTGCTCTTGAATGTTGAGTAGCTAAAGCAAATGGAAGAAATGATGAAGTAAAAGAGCTGAACAGAAGATTTCAAAGGGTGGGGCTCAACAAGACAAAGTAAAGTATTATAATGTCATGTGCAAAGACCTGGATTTAGAAAATCAAAAGGGAAGAACATGGTCAGCATTTCTCAAGCTGAAAGAACTGAAGAAAAAATTCAAGACTTGAGTTGCAAGATTGAAGGATTCTATGGGCAAAATATGGAATGATGCAAGAAGCTTCAAAAGAAGATGGAAAGAATACACAGACTCATTTACCAAAAAGAATTGATCAACATTTATTCATTTCAGGAGATAGAATATGATCAATAACTGATGGTATCGGAGGAAGAAGCCCAAGATTCACTGAAGACATGGGCGAAAAACAAGACTGCAGGAATTGACAGAATACCAATTGAGATGTTTCAGCAAATTGATGCAGCGTTGGAGGTGCTCACTCATCTATGACAAGACATTTGGAAGACAGCTACCTGACTGGAAGATATCCATATTTGTGTCCATTCCAAAGACAGGTGATACAACAGATTGCAGAAATAATGGAACAATATCATTAAGATCACACACAAGTAAAATTTTGCTGAAGATCATTCAAAAGTGGTTGCAGCAATACATTGACAGAGAACTGCCAGAAATTCAAATAGGATTCAGAAGAGGACTTGGAAAGAGGGATATCATTGCTGATGTCGGATGGACCTTGGATGAAAGCAGAGAATACCAGAAAGATGTTTACCTGTGTTTTATTGACTATGCAAAGCTATTTGACTGTGTGGATCATAACAAATTATGTACAGCATTGTGAAGAATGGAAATTACAGAACACTTCATTGTACTCATGAGGAAACTGTACATAGACCGAGAGGCAGTTGTTCAAACAGAACAGAGGGACATCGCTGGTTTAAAGTCAGGAAAGGTGGGTGTCATGTTTGTATCCTTTTACCATATTTATTTAATCTCTATGGTGAGCAAATAATCTGAGAACCTGGACTATACAAAGAACAATGTGGAATTAGGATTGGAGGAAGACTCATTAACAACCTGTGATACTCAGATGACACAAACTTACTTGCTGAAAGCGAAAAGGACTTGAAATATTTCCTGATGAAGATCAAGACTACAGCTTTGAGAATGGATTAAATCTCAACATAAAGAAAACAAAAAGCCCCACAACTGGATAAAAAAACAACATCATGATAAATGGAGAAAAGATTGAAGTTGTTAAGGATTTCATTTCACTTTGATCCACAATCAATGCCCATGGAAGCAGCAGTAAAGAAATCAAACTACGCATTGAATTGGGCAAATCTGCTGAAAAAGACTTCTTTAAAGTGTTGAACGGCAAAGATGTCGTTTTGAGGTCTAAGGTGTGCCTGACCCAAGCCATGATATTTTCAACTGCCTCATATGCTTCTGAAAGCTGGACAATGAATGAGTAAGACCAAAGAAGAATTGATGCCTTTGAATTATGGTGTTGGCGAAGAATATTGAATATACCATGGACTGCCAGAAGAACAAACAAGTCTATCTTGGAGGAAGTGCAACCAGAGTGTTCCTCGGAAGTGAGGATGTTAAGACTTCATCTCACGTACTTGGACATATAATCAGGAGGGACCAATCCCTGGAGAAGGACCTCATACTTGGTAAAGTAGAGGGTCAGCAAAAAGAGGAAGACCCTCAACGAGATGGATTGATACAGTGGCTTCAACAATGGATAAAATACAGCAACAGTTGTGAGGATAACGCAGGACCAGGCAGTGTTTTGTTCTGTTGTGCATATGAGTTGGAACCCACTTGACAGCACCTAACAACAATAACCGCAAGCTTCTGGATAACTGATAATTACTCTTAATCATGTGAAAGTTACAGATTTGAGCTCAAGTCTTATGTTTTAATTCATACAAAATTTGTTAAAATCTGCCATGTGCCTTATCCCAAGAGCCATGATACCTACAAAAAAGAATAAGAGCAAGCTCTTGCTTCATATAGCAAAGAGCATTGGATTCAAACATTTTTTAATTTAACTTTTCAAGTGGTTTGTGCCTTAAACACACATCTATGCACAAATTTCCTAACAAAGTGCCTCTCACATTGCTGTTATTATTTGTTAGTTATAGTCCATTCCAACTCTTGGTGACCCCATGTGTGCAGAATAGAG
Source organism: Trichechus manatus latirostris (assembly GCF_000243295.1). Classification (NCBI taxonomy): domain Eukaryota; kingdom Metazoa; phylum Chordata; class Mammalia; order Sirenia; family Trichechidae; genus Trichechus; species Trichechus manatus. The sequence continues at coordinate 1,151,501 of NW_004444248.1, forward strand.
CTTCTCCATAGGATTTTCAAAGCTGCGAACTTTCGGAAAGAGATCACAAGGCCTGTCTTCCAAGATACCTCTGAGTGGGTTCAAACAGCCTTCCCTTTGGCTAGCGCTAGGGATTCCTGTCTCACACATTAAAAAAAAAAAAGTTGCCGTTGAGTTGGTTCTGACTCATAGTGACCTTATAGGACAGAGCAGAACTGCTCCATAGAGTTTCCAAGGAGCAGCTGGTGGATTCGAATTGCTGACCCTTTGGCAGTTGTAGCTCTTAACCACTCTTGAACAGTAGCTCTAAAGCACTGCTCCACCATGGCTATTGCACATAGTGAAACTTAACTGGTCCTTTTTATTAAAACATACGATTTCTCAAGAACAGACTTGATTCATTGAACACAAGCCATGCCCCCTGCACCCCTGGCAGCCTGATGTCCTTGGGTATCCCTGCTGAAAATGCATCACTTGAGCTTATTACAGTAAAACATGACTTTTATAACACTTACGTGGCAGAGAACTCATTTCTGCCAAGTCTTAAACCCAGGCTTCTGAAAGACTAATTTGGCAAAGGAGCTATAAATTGACAACAATACTCCTTGAATAATGAAAAGTGAACAGTAAGATGCAAAATCCTTCATAGAGGCCAGTAGTTTTATTCATTCTTTCATTCATTTATTAATCAAATAATTTTGAGTTCAGGCAATCTGCTAGAGACAGGGCATAAACAGATGCAAGATAAACACGGACTCTGAAAAAATAGAGCCATCACTATAGCTCATTATTACAAAAACACATTTTTGGTACACATTGGATTAAAGTTCCTAAAATATCTATATATGGTATAACCCTAATAGTATGGTATGTCATAAAGGACAATGCCAGGAGAAAGGGAAGTTAATAATATTCATTGGTAGGTAATATTTTCATCCAGGCTCTGTCCCTAAAGAGTCCTTGGAAACCATTTCATTCTCACCAAATAAATTTCCTGTCACATCAACTGCCTTATGTTTAAAATGTTGACGGTTATGAGAAATAAAATATGTAAAGTTCTTGTTGCAAAGTAGTTTCTCAATTAAGGACAGCTATTGTTATTAAGTGTCTATTTTCTAGATGCTTGCATACGTTAACTTACCTACCCACTACACACACACACATACACGAATACACTAGAATGTAAGATTCATGAGAGCAAAGACATTATCTCTTTTGTCTATTGCTGGAAGACTTAGTTTCCTAGAAACTTACCTGTCACATAGTGGGTCATGGAAAATATTTTTTAGTGAATCTATAAATGAAAAGTCCAAAAAAAAAATAGGAAATATTGACTTCATTTTGAAACTGAGAAAGTATCCAAACAAAGGTCAGACGATTACATGTCAGAGTAGAGTTCCTTTGTACTTACTGCTGTGCCCTGAGACTAAAAGATGGCTCATATGTGCTTAGAAAATTCCCCCCAGTTCTCCAGTAAGGAGATGACATGCTGTAATGTGTTCTTGTTGAGCCAACATTTTACACTTCACTTTTCCTCCAGTAGCTAAGTCTACAATCCCATTTCTTCATGCTTTTAAGTTGGTTTGGTCTTCTGTGCAAACAAGAAGGTATTATTGTAGAAGTACAAGCAGTCCATCACTTCCCAAGGCATTGGCTATATCAACTTACAGTATTCCCAAGCACACTAAGCAGCAGACAGGCAGTCATTGTTTTCAAACACTTTAAAAAAAAAGAGAGAACTAAAGAAGAACAGTATCATTTAATGCTATCTCTTTATGTTGATTCAGACAGAATTCACTGAATTTTAACAATATATAATATCATATACTCTTGAAGTTTGAAAAGTGCTGCCTTCACTACAACATATTGTTTATCCATTCCATCAGATATTTAATAATACTCAGCCCATTTTTAGCATTTTGCTTATTAAAATAAAACATTAATTTTAAACTATTTAAATCTTTAATGGTGTATAGCCCCCATTTGTTCAACAAGGCTGGAATTTATTCAAGTAATGGAATAGCCCTTGGTAGTCCCCATACAGAAGACAAAAGAAGTTAAAAGAGTGATCTCCTCCTACTTAGAGTGAGCACTAAAGCACAGGACACATGAAACACAGAAAATATTAGACACAAGCCCATGCTTAAAAGCTGTAATGAGAGAATGTGATAATAAGCATTATAAGCAATCAGAGCATGGAGAGAGCAGGGGATTGAAATAATGGAGAAAAGCTTAACAATGGAGGAGGGACTTTAGCAGGAGCCTTGAAATATCTGTAGACTCTCCAAGTTCATTTTCTAATCATTACCCACAGTAATGAGCATGGTGCATTCAGAGAACAGCAAGGAACCCTGCCTGGCATATTGTTCAAAATTAACCCTACAGGCACTCCCACCCAGTTTCCTACCCATCAGGCTGACAGCACATGCAGTGACTCTCTGATGCCTGAGATACAGAGACTCACATGCAGTTCTCCAAGTGCCAATATCCTGCCAAAGTGTCAGGGCCCTTGATTGGGGGTATTCTACTATGTTGTCCTTAATTGTAAATTTTTTATCACCTCAATTTGTCCACTTTAAGAACTTACAGTAAGAAAGAATTTTTTCAACAGTTTCTACATGTATTATTTAGTTACATTGATTACATTCTTTGAGTTGTGCAACCATTCTCACCCTCCTTTTCTTAGTTATTCCTTCCCCATTGACATAAATTCACTTCCTCCTCAGGTTCCTATCTATCCAGTTGCTGTTGTCAGTTTGATCCCATAAAGATAGTTCTCAAAAGAGCACAATATTCAAGGCAGACATTTTTTTATAGTTAAGCTAAACTATTATTTGCTTTTAAGAATACTTCAGGGGATATTTTCGGTTTAAGGTTTAAAGATTATCTCAGGGCAATAGTTTCAGGGGTTTATCCACCCTCCATGGCTCCAGGAAGTCTGGAGTCCATGAGAATTTGGAATTCTGTTCTTCATTTTTCCCCCTTTAATCAAGATTCTTCTATGGAATCTTTGATCAAAATGTTCAGTAACGGTAGCAGGCACCATCCAGTTCTTCTGGTTGCATGGCAAAGGAGGCAGTTGTTCATGGAGGCAATTAGCCACACATTCCATATTCTCCTCCTAGTCCTGACTCTCCTTCTTTCTCTGTTGCTCCAGGTGAACAGAGACCAATTGTTGCGCCTTGGACAACTGCTTGCAAGCTTTCAAGACCCCAGGCACTATGCAACGAACTAGAAGGTAGAACAGAAGCACTAAACACATTAGGCCAATTAACTGGGGTGTCCCATGAAACCATGACCCTAAACCTCCAAACCAAGGAAACAAATCCCATGAGGTGACTGACTGCACATAAGCAGCCTCAGCAGCTCTTTTTTTTTTAAGTCACTCTTGTAAATATATCTATCACACAACTTTTGCTAGTTCAACTTTTTATACTTGTACAACTTATTGACTGTAATTACATAATTGGGTTGTGCGACCTTACCCTTAATCAATGTAATTATTCTATCGCTGTTACCCCCCTCCATCCCCTACCCTCTGGGCACTGGTAACCACTAATAAACTTTGGTCGATATACATTCGCCTTTTCTTGTCTTTTTATATAAAGTGAGATCATACAAATTTTGTCCTTTTGTAATTGGCTTATTTGGCTCAGCATAACGTTTTCAAGCTCCAATAAGAAAGAATGTAATTACTATGTTTATCCCACCAAACCAAACCCACTGCTGTCTAATGGATATCAACACATAGCGACCCCATAGTTTCCAAGGCTGTAAATCTCTATGGAAGCAGACTGCCAAATATTTTTTTTTTTTTTTTTTTTTGGTGACTGATTCTTTATTTGTTTACAGTTGAAACTTGGGAATTAACATCCTTGCCAGTGAACTTCTTATACACAACAGAAAAAGTTTCAACCTTGCGTTCTACATTGTTCTGCTATGCTTTGTCCAAATGAACTTTTATAAACCAGTTGCCATCCATTTTTACAAGGATTCTCTTGCCCATAATTTTACTTGGGAAGACCAAGTCTTCAAGGATTGCATTGTGCACAGTTGTCAAAGTATGGCTCCTGGGATGCTTTTGCTTATTTTTAGTATGGCTTTTTCGAGTTGGTTTACGAAGAATTCACCTCTGACAAATAAAGACAAAGTGCTTTCCACTTAACTTTTTCTCCAGTTCACTTACTACCCTGACTTGGATTTTATGGAAAGACTTTAGTTGAGGAATGGGAACAAAGATTATAATAGCTTTCTGACCACCAGCAACTTCAATTTCCTTGGATACGGTTATATTCAGCTCCCTCAACTGAGCCTTCAGATCCAATTTCATCTTCAGTTCAAGCAGAGCTTGAGAAATGCCAGACTTGAATTCATCCAGCTTTTCACCATTGAGCTTCACAGTCTTCACAATTGAACTGAACATGGCCCTTTCCTTGCTGAGGGATGGCATAGGAAGGGCTGACACATCTTTCTCCTGAGGAGCTGCTGATGGTTTCAAAACGCTGACCTTTCAGTTAGCAGTTGAGAGCCTTAACCACTGCTCCACCAGGGCTTCTTACTATGTTTATAGCAAATGTTAAATGGAGGAATACACATCAGAATTAATATTCCCACAAAAGCTTAATGCCTCTTAGTGACTACACACTTGTCTAGGAAGCTCCATTTATCAGGTACTGTAGGCTAACTAAAGAGTGGACTTTTATCATCAACCATAGTTAGGAAGCATTATTGTTACTTTATTTGCAGAATTTATTGAAGCAGATGTCAGATATTCATTGATATAATGAACCATGTTAAAAAAAAGAAAAAAAGACCTCATAATAGTACTTAGTTGCAAGAGTGGTTACCATAAACTATTGTTACTATCTGCCACCAACTGATATTTGGCCAATCAGAACATAATTAAATCCAACTATACAGAGGTCAGTACTGTTCTCGTGTCTGCTGCTGGAACTAAAGGTGTTATGCTTTGTTTTATTATTATTATTTTTAATGTCAACTCTCAGAACTCAGTAACTAAACTGTGTGGTAGTTGATGTGGTACTTGGTAAGTAAGACATATCACATATCAGCAGAAAAAATAAAGCCCTACTGATTATATTAGAGATCATGGAGATGATTCCGAACCAGACAACATTTTGTTCTGTTGTACATAAGGTCGCCATGAATCAGAGCCAACTTGATGGCAATAACAATAACAAGAAACAAAATAGTAGGATTTTATACATTGCACAAAATGTGCACCGGGAAAATAATGCGCAGAGAATCTCTGAAACAGGTTCTTAAGAGTGAACAAAGCAGTTGTAATATGATGGCAAAAATATAACTAGCTGCTTATTTGATTTTTCACTAAGCAGCTGATACAGCTCTTGCATTGTCTCTGGAGGTAGACTGGAGCCTATCATGATGATCTAACATTTTACTTACAGTTAGCAGAGAGAAAACAAAAGGGAGAGCAGGAAGCCTTCCAACCCTAAAGCAGAAGCCATGGTCCCAAGTGCTAACCTGTTGCCCCCTAATTCTAATATGTGCCTGCAACATATTTCCCCCACATTGACAGTTAGTTCTCAAAAATCCCTAAATCTCCTTAGGAAATCTGCTTTTTGTTTTGTTTTGTTTTCCCGCACATTATTGTCATCTTTCTTCCATTTTTTTATGCTGTTCTCCAATTGTCCTCTCTTTTATTCTCTCTGTTGCCTATTCCAAGGATGTGCAAGCAAAGTGCTATCCCAAGGACTCAACCATAACACTTGAATCATGCAATCTCTCACACTTTTTTTGTTTCTCTTTACCAAGATTTATTTTGTTGTTGTTACTGAGAATATAGACAGCAAAACATACACCAATTCACCAGTTTCTATATCTACCATTTAGTGACATTGATTACATTCTTCAAGTTGTGCAACCATTCTCACCCTCCTTTTCTGAATTGTTCCTCCCCCATTGACATAAATGCACTGTTTGCTAAGGTTCCTATCTAATCTTTTGAGTTGCTATTGTCAATTTGATTCCATAAGGATAGTTCTTAAAAGAGCATTATGCTTAAGGCAGACATTTTCTACTAGTTAAGCTAAACTATTACTTGGTTTTATAAAGACTTCTGGGGATATTTTTGGTTTAAGGTTTAAAAATTATCTCAGGGCAATAGTTTCAGGGTCTCACACTTCTCGATCCATCTTTTGCAGTTTGGCGCAGTAGTTAAGCATTTGGCTGCTATCCAAAAGGGCGGCAGTTCGAACTCACCAGCCACTCCTTGGAAATCCTATGGGGCAGCTCTACTCTGTCCTATAGGATTGCTATGAGTCCAAACCGACTTGACAGCAGTGGGTTTGTTTATTTATTTTGCAATTTCTTGGATAATATATGTAAAATGGGTGTGAGCAGCCCCGAGAAAATGTGAGTAGGCAAGCTAGTGTTTGGACATACCAGTCAGTTTTCTGCCTTCTTACCATCCTGTGCAGTTCCCTCTGCTCTCAAATTCCTTGTGCCTCTTATGCCTTGGCTATCCCTCCTTTGGCCAAAAGTTGCACCCAAAAGAGCATCAGCTATCAGTCATTTATACCTCAATTTGAACTTAATTCAGAAAGATATATGACTCAGGGTAATAGAAACTGAAGTTCATCACTAATGAGATGTTGAAAGGCCTGGCAACGAAGTAAGAAATCAAAATAATAAGCAGTGGAAAAGATCTTTTTAGGGAGATCTTTCCAGAAGCCATATATTCTATGCACCTGTTCCTGGTGGAAGATACTGTGAAAATCACCCAACCCTCTTTCTTCTTTTTCCTTTCCTCTGAGTCAGATTTGCAGACAGTTTCCTTCCTTACTGAATTTTCAGTTGCATATGTCTATTCATAGTTGACAGCTGTCTGTCAGCCAAGTGTTGAATTCCCAGGAGGCATAACCAGGGGTTGGGAAGAAATCTATTCCAAAGGTATCAGGCTCTTTGTTAACGTCAGTCAGCTGTAACATCTGAATGCCACCCCTCACTGTGACTGTAGAGATCTCCTACGGGAGGTGTACTTAAAATGTCTTGTTCTGTCAGGGTTTTAGTCACTTTTAAAAAGAGAGAG
>NW_004444248.1:1158894-1160903 GCF_000243295.1 Trichechus manatus latirostris
AGTACACTTGGTTGAAGGGAGGTGCTTAATAAAATTCCTTTTAAAATAATTTTTTTATAGAGAAATGCTGTCTGAGTAAGAAAGGGTAATCTTATACTGTGTCTTCAGCAGTTACCAAAGACAATCTGTAGAAGAGTATTACTGTTTTCTTTGCTTTAATCTCAAAATATTAAAATGGCATAGTAAGTTTATTCCTTGATAGCCCATTTTAGTCCCATTACTAATGCAGTTATCAAAACATTTCTTGATACTTTATGTCCAGAACCTAGCACCCAGAAAAACCAAACCAAACCAATTGCTGTCCAGTCAGTTCCAGCTTACAGTGACCCTATGTGTGCAGAGTAGAACTGCATTCCATAGAGTTTTCAAGGCTGTGAATTTTCCGAAGCAGATCATCAACGCTGTCACCTTTTGGAAGTAGATCTCCAGGCTTTTCTTCTAAGGCATCTCTGTGTGGGTTTGAACTGCCAATTTTTGATTAACAGTCAAACACTTCACCATTTGTACCACCTAGGGACTCCAGATCCTAACATAGTTATTCTCTTTACTGAAAAACCTCTTACAATTAACCCATAATTTGAAGAAGATTTAGATGATACATATTTTGAAATAACATAAACCATTTCATAAAAATTTCTAATACATATATTCATTCTATATTCATAACCATTCAGCATATATACTGAATTCAGAAAATACCTTCCTACCACAGATTTTTTTACAATTTCTAAATTGCTACGTATTCTATGATGAGAAAGGTGAATTTCAAAAGTCACCAATTTTGAAAGCCACATCAAATAATTAAAAATATTTTTAAACATAATTTAACTACTGGAAATAAATATTTACTTAGCCCATGTTGATAATCTTACTCAAGTCATTCAACCTTTCAGAATCATTCACATTCTAGTTAAATATACGTAACATCTGACTCCTAAATTACTACAAGTACAGATGAAATCATCATACAAAATGCACAGAGAAAAGGTAGTACTGCACTGTTGAGAGGTAATATCTTTTTCTGGAAAGCGTTTTTTTTCCTCCCGGATAAACAAGGAGCCCTGGTGGCACAGTTGTTGAGTTCGGCAGCTAGCCAAAAGGTTGTCAGCTGAAATCTACCAGTTGCTCCTTGGAAACCCTATGGGGCAGTTCTACTCTGTCCTGTAGGGTCACTGTGGGTTGGAATGGACTGGACTGCAACGGGGTTAGGTTTTTTTTTAGTGGCATACACCATTAAGCACTCAGCTACTAACTAAAAGATTGGCAGTTTGAACCCAAACAAATGCACCTTTAAAGAAAGGCCTGGCGATCTACTTTTGAAAGATAACAGCCATTGAAAACCCTATGAAGCACAGTTCTATCTATTCTGATACACCTGGGGTTGCCATGAGTTGGAATTGACTTGATTTTTTTGGTTTACCATGTGCCAGAGACTCTAGGTACTGGGAATACAGTCCTGTCCTAATGGTGCTTACAGTCTAATGATAGATAAAGACAATAAATAAGTAGGCAGATGTATGTAAACAATTTCATCAACAGATTAGACACAGTGGTCACATTTTAAAGGGAAAAAAAAAATCTGTGATCAACACATTGCTACAGTAAAGTTCTACATTGATTCCCTTGAGCCAGAACAATTTCTTCCTTTTCTTAAAGCTAGTTGTTTAATAACTCAGATCCAGAAAAGCAATTCTTTGAAATTTTGTGCAATTTTGGTACTTGAAGATAGAAAGCATGGTGTATATGAATGGCACTCAAATAAACATTTGGTTCTGATTTCTCTGTCACACAAAAAAGGTGAGTTATAACTGGAATGAATCAAAAAAACTGGAAATAACAAACGTTGGAGAGACTGTGGGGAGATCGGATTCTTATGCACTGCTGGTGGGAATGCAAAATGATACAACCATATTGGCAAATGATATGGCACTTCCTTAGAAAGCTAGAAATAGAAATACCATATGATCCAGCAATCCCACTCCTAGGAATATATCCTAGAGAAATAAGAG
>NW_004444248.1:1162336-1163261 GCF_000243295.1 Trichechus manatus latirostris
AACAATCAACAAATATTATCACATTTCTCTCAAATATTTCATTTCTTCTGAAGCCTGTTGACCGTTATCATCTGTAGTTTGCATTATCTCATCTGTTTCCAATATGTTGTGAAGCAAAACTCCGGGACCAAAAAGAAGCCACTGACGAACTTCTCAGTGAAGAAAGGGCGGAGGAGTCTGGGCAGTGCTCTCTCACTGCGCCAGGCTGTTCCTGGGCAGATGTGGCTGTGATTTTACAGCTGGATATAGAAACCTACTGTAATATCTGTGGCCTTTGTAATGTTTTCTAAGGATTCAGGGCAAGCATTAGCTATGGTAAAATGGATTTTTTATTTAGCTTTCTGTTACATTTTGATTAAAAATCAAATATAAACTCAATGTAATGAGTAAAAACATTGAAGCCACTTCTCCACAGGTAGACTATTGGCTGAGACTGTTGAAGAAGAACACACTAGGACAGAAAAAGAATACAATAAAGATGAAGTGCTAGTATCAAAATATCAGTGTATTTGGGCAATAGTGGTTTCCAGACTTCAATGTGCACAATAATCACCCCAGAGATTTTCAAGGAAGGAGCCACTCAGGAATCTGCATTTTCACAGTTAAGCCACAAATTTTAACAATCATCTCACAATTTCTAATGTAGATCTCAGAGACATACTCTGAGTTCCTAATATATCCACTGGTAAAATTTGTTTAAGAAATTATAGTAAAAACACAATGATGCTTATTTCAAGACGACAAGATTATGAGTAATTGGTGTTTGATATACATTTTTATATATTTCTGAGTTTCTGTGGTCATTTGTTATTTTTAAATATAAAATAAAATGAAATAAATTACAGTATGAGAAGGTTTTATTCACCACATAGACTTTTATGTTGGGAACATAAAGCAATTAACATAAGTAGAAAATTAAGTCTTT
>NW_004444248.1:1167355-1168419 GCF_000243295.1 Trichechus manatus latirostris
CACCATGCTGAAAAAAGAAGCCAAACTCACATCCATTTTGTATTCTTATAAAATGAACCCTTGGTTAAGTTTTATTAGCATTTCCTTCATTTAACACTGCCTACGCATAACATTATAAATGCCGGAAAATGTAATAAGGAAGGGAAGTTTTGTCACATTTTAAATATTAAAAGGAAAGAAAAAAATCACTTTGATTTTTGATACATGATGAATTTGCTGCATGCTAAAATCCTGTCACAGGATTAGAAATTGATTATGAGTTACTCTTTCAAAATAGCTGACCTTCAGTTAACGCATAAAAGTAAGCAAAAAGTTAAGAAGAAATGCCACAATATATCAAAATGTTATGTAAAAACTGGACCAAACATAGGTGTATTGAAAACACACCACCAAATCGTGTAGAAATTTAAGATATGAGCATATGCATTTTTCCTTCTCATCCTTATTCCCACTATATTCAAGGCATTCTGGTCTTATTTCTGTCCTTTGAGCATACCAGTCTCATTCCCATCTAAGAGCCCTAGATTTGTTGCTCCTGCTAGTAGTCTTCCCCCAATTATTTTTATGGCTGAGTCCTTTTCATCCATCCTGACTCAACTTCCATGTCACTTCTATCTTCAATATCATCTCCTCAAAGATACTTTTCCTGAATATCTTGGCTAAAACAGTGCCGTCTCCCTGTACCCTCCAAACCATAACACATTGTCCTATTTTATCAGCATATGAAATTCAATCATTTATTTTTCTGTGTTTATTATCTTCTTCCTGACACTAAAATGTAAGCTCTCTGAAAAAAAATATATGTATATATATGTGTTTATTTTTACATGCTTAGTACCCAGCACCCTGCATGACACATATTTGTCAACTGACAGATTGACAGAATGTAAAAGTCATCACTTTCAAGATGATTCAAATTTTGCTGTCTTCTGATAACTAGAGGTACAGAGCCTTGAAATACATTGTAAGTAGTTTCTTATTGCCTTTATTATGAAATTAGAACATTTACAATAAGTAGGACTAGCAGCAGGTGAGAGGGGGGCCATATATATCTGAAAAACTAA
>NW_004444248.1:1170499-1171629 GCF_000243295.1 Trichechus manatus latirostris
AAAAGAAAGAAAGGAAAAAAAGAACAGCTAATTTTATCAAGCATTCAGTTTCATCCCCACAACTACATGCATTTAATGTTTGGCTATTAAAATGAGAGAGAAAACTTTACAATGCATAAAGTCAAAGTGCAGCAAGTTAGCAAAGAAATGCAACAATTCATTGCTTTCATAGTCAGCCATGTGCTGCTTTCATTAAAGATGACATATGACTAACCTGGAATCAATATGAATGCAGATAAAGCCCATTTTTTCGCTGGGTAATTCTATAGCTGATACATATCTTGCTGAATACTTATCATTTGAATACAAAACACTGTTTTCCAAGGCTCAATGTATAAACAATAACTACAAACGATGTCTCCCTCACTATTTTTCTCTTTTTCCTGCTTTGGCTTTCCTGGGACTAGGATAAATGAATAGTAAAGACCCACCTCACAGTTCACGAAACATGGTAAAGGAAGCATAAATCGCCAAGATAGCATTGCTAACAATCTCTAAAAGAAGTAAATGGCCCATGGATCCTTTAAATGTTCCAAGTGCAGCAGCTGAATGAATATGAGTCATACATTAAGTAGGATCATTTGGAAGGATGAATGGATCTTTAAGGTGAAAGAGGTGTCTTGTCCAAGGCTGGCAGTCAGAGAGGTATGTGAATATTCCTGCTCTCCACATTTTGCAATATTAAGATAGCTGTGAATGTGTCACAGCTCATTTCAGTGTGATCCCCCAGCCATTTAGAAAATGAAATCCTCAAAATCAACCCTCTCCTCAAGGATCATGAAGCAAATTAACTTTGCATTGGTGGTCTCAGTAGAGCTGGAGGTTTTTTCTGGTTCTTTCAGTAGCAAAATTGGAGGCAATAAGGATATAAAACTGGAGTAGTAAATTTATACATCAATATCAGACACTCCAAATGCTTTTTCTCAGACAAAGATGCAAACAGAAACCTTCTGTCATGCCAGATTCCTTCTTCTCCTCTTCACATTCCATATATAAGCAATCTCCAAGGCTTGTCTCTATTACTTCCAAATTATCTCTGAAGCTCGTCTGCTTATCTCCTTCACTATTGCCACTGCCAGGTTTCACGCAACCAGTCTCGGTGCCCAAAAAGGCTATAAACCCCTTGCTGT
>NW_004444248.1:1172818-1174459 GCF_000243295.1 Trichechus manatus latirostris
CACAGCTCAAAGTAATCTTTCCTTCATCTGATCTACAGTAGAATATGTTATATTTGATGCTCATTTTCTCCAGAATCATCTCACTTCATGTAAGATCACTCATGAAACTTTAATTTGGTCAACCAAAAGCAACAACAACAACAAAGAAAAAAACAGTCTTTGGTCAAGTTATATGGTTTCATTTTTATCTGAGGCCATGACTGGTCTAGCAAGCCTGAGTCTCTTTGATGGGTCTCCTACCCTCTGAAAAGTACAATATAATGTACTTCATGAGGAATGCAAACTTACTGCAGAGATCAGATGGTGGTTCTTGAGACTTGGTGCCCATTCAAATTATGCAGAAGCTCTGAGTCCCTGCTAAGACCTAATAAATTCAAACCCCTAGGTATGGGGCCCAAACTTCTGTATTTTTTTAAAAGCGCTCCAAGAATTCTGACTCATTGTGAAGGCTGCAAATTATTGGGTTAGATCATGGGTTTATAATTTTTTTCTATAAAGGACCAGATAGTAAATATTTAGGTTTTATTGACCGTATGTTTTCTGTCAGACTACGTAACGCTACTGTTATAACCAAAAAGCATTCATAAACAACACATAAACTGATGATCATGCCTGTATTCCAATAAGAATGTTATTTAAAAAAACAAATGTATAGACGGGATTTGGCCCACTGGTCAGTTTGCCAACCTCTGAATTGGATAATTCTATATTCTCTGTGCTTAAATGAGTTTATTTGTATTGTTTCATTTTCCATTTTGTTGCTGACATGATGTATTCCTGTTCTGAAAAAAAAAAATTAATTTACCAAAAATAAGGCCTACAAAAATTTGACAGAGAAATTTTAGAATGTGATTCAGAACCATCATGGAGAATATTTCCTTTATAAAAGCATTTATGATTTATGAAAATGTACCAAATTGTTACAAGTGTTTATAGCATCTTCCTTTGAAAGCAACTGGACATTCTTTTCACTTACCCCAATTACTTATTGGAGTAGATATTGAAAGGAATATCAGACTTACCCTCTGTATTTATGTACTCCAAGTGAGAGCAGTAAAACGCAGCTGTTACAGGGATGGAGATGGCAATGAAAGCTCAAGCAGAACAGAAACAGCCCATTACCTGTAGAATCATGTCCATACAAATGTCTCAGAAGACTGATTGCAGCAACATCCATGGACTGTGAAATACACTGTTGTATCACAACCCAGGTTCATAAAGTTTTACAATGCATATGAGGAAAAACATGAAAAAATGCTGCAGATGAGATACACAAAAATTCTACTTGCTTACAAGTTGTTACTGTCTATGAGAAAGAAATTTCAGATTAGTTGCCAGGACTGAAAGCTAAATGATGATTGCAAGAAGATTTGCACAGGTATCAAAGAGGTAAAACCAAGGGAACCATGTTATGAGATAACCACTACCTACAATTAATTTGATAATAACCAGCTGTTTTCCGCTATTGAAAAGTTTGCAATAAAGTCCAGTGAGGTCAGATTTCATCCGCTTTTATTCTGGAGGGTCTGGAATTAAGTTAGTTTACTACCATTGATCAGCCCTGAAAGCAATTTGACATGCAATATTTTGTGAAAGCCAGTGACTGCTTTAATAGAAACAACCTAAAAGCAATGTATTCCC
>NW_004444248.1:1175170-1177540 GCF_000243295.1 Trichechus manatus latirostris
GATCTCCTGCATCGAAGGTGAGAATTCTACCACTGAACCACCACTGCCGCCTAATAAAAATGTAAATAAACTAAAATTCTCTAACTTTGAACCAATACAGTGGAAGTGGTCAGCGGGCTGGCCAAGATTCATGTGATGTAACTTAATTAGTTATAAAAAATGATCCAAAATTTTTGAGGAAAGGGGAAAAAAGAAACAAAGCGACAAAACGGAATGAAGAAAAGGCAAAATTGCGTTGGATTACTTTAGAGCAATATTGAATGCTAAAAGCTAGCTGGGCCAAATGTTCAAAAAGTATGAAGAAAAATGATTTTCAATCCAGAGTTTTATATCCAGTCAAACTATCAATCAAGTGTACAGAGAAAATAAAAATTTTTAAAAAATCACATAAACAAAAGTGTTTAATCACGGTCAAATACTCCAGTAATAAATAAACCAAGAAAACATCAGGTAGACCTTTGAATGCTGGCATGGCTCCTCCTACCCAGCTAATGGAATTAAAACAAAAATAAATAAATAAATAAAATAGAACAGTAAGCATCCAGCTATTGGCATTTCTGATCTTGAAATGTGTCCACTCTGTGCAGGCTGCCTTCACCACAGAATTTTTAGCACAATTTGGACAATAAACATTCACTCATATTGCCATCTCGCGTATTTTTGCATTATTTGTTTAACCAAAGTGAAAGTAAATTAATCCATATCCAAGTGACCTTTCTCTTCAATCTTGAACCTATATAGGACCTATAGTCTGGCCTAGCTCAAAAGTCTAGAAATATTTCTTCCCTTTTCAGAAATCTAGAGAATGTAGTCCAGAAAAAAATGAAAGAGTAAACAATGAAATAGGAAGAAATAAAATTCAGAAATAGGATATCCAATAAAGGAAAAAAAACAAGGAAAACACCAGGATGATTTGTGTTCACCAGTCCTGGAGAGCAATTATTCCAGATTGGAACAGATCGGGGGAGGGCTGGGAGAGGTTTCCAAGACAATGAAAAGAAACTGATAGATTATGTAATACATTGGAGTGTTTGGAAATACAACCAGTGGTGTTTAATAGATTGTGTTGGAACATTTGGAAAACAATTGATGATAACTATATAAAAAGTAAGCAAATGTAAAAATTTAAAAATATCTGGCATGTATACAAGTCACTGCTCCGGCTGCTGGTTTTTGTTAGGAGCAAATATAACTTTTCTGACTCAGAGGGCTTGTGTTCTTCCATCAGTGCAATCAATCCACACTGCCTGTGGTAGCTATGTTCTATAAAGCCCCCATAAACACTGAATTAGTGAATACCAACCAGCCTTTTTTTTTTCAACCCCAGCAGGGAGCATGTATGCCACACTGCACATGCATATGTCTGCAAGTGACTGGGAAAGCACCCCGAGCACTGATTTTGGGGTTACAAATAAATTTTAGCAAGTAAGCAACTAACAACAACAGCAAAAACAGAGCAACGGGAAGAGAACCAGGCACTCAGTACTTCAAAACATTAGTTCTCTTCCCTTCATGGGTTTTAAGAACCAAACTAGGTATTTTATAAGTTCTTCTTTATTTATATATGTATTTTATATATAAAAAAGTTCAAACGAATTTATTTGATACTAAACAGAGATAACTCTAAAAACTGTCACTTTTGATCGTCTGAGTATTATAGAGTTCGGTTTGGTTTGGTTATTTTTTGCAGGCGGGGTAAACAAGATTTGTTGTTGTTGTTGCAGTTAGCTGCTGTTGAGTTGATTCCGACTCATGGTGACCTCATGTGTGCAGAGCAGAACTGTTCCATAGGATTTTCAAGGATGTGGCATTTGGGAAGCTCACCAGGCCTGTCTCCTCAAGTGCCTTTGAGTGGGTTTGAATCACCAACCTTGTGGCTAATAGTAAAGTGCTTAATTATTTGTGCCACCCAAGGACTCTTAAACAAGACCTAGAGGAAGATAAATGACTGGTAAATAAAAAAAGATGCCAACGTGGATAATAATTTTTCTGAAATTTAGTTTTCTATTTACAAATATAGAAAATATTTGGTAATAATATAATCAGAATTCAAGGCTGTGTTCACAAAAACAACTTCCTATGCGCATGAATTCTGTAGCTTCCTGCTTTCTGATACTATCCTGCCTGCTCCATGGAGGAGGTTGAATCATCAGTTAAAAAGATATTAAATGAAAGTATAGTTTACTTTCAAAAGCCATGTGTGCATGTGTACATGAGTACTAGATAGCATATATGGATTTTTTCATTTATCGGACTCTTATGAACCTCTATATTTTAAAAGAGAGTACATTAACCATCAACTCATGATGAGCTTTTCACTTTAAGTACACATTATTTTTAATTCTTTTAAAATAACATTATTTCCATTTT
>NW_004444248.1:1183237-1184343 GCF_000243295.1 Trichechus manatus latirostris
GTGGTGCTTCTGACTATAGCACCATGTTGCCCAAAAGTCTTTCCTTTTTCTTTTAAAGAATTACAAAGAGTAACCACTCCATCCTCTAAATTTATGGAGCTTTTTTTTTTATTATTTATTTAAGATTTTAAAATACTTTCCCCATACTGGCTTATCGTTATTTTTGTGCATATCTTATCTTTTCTTCTAGAATTAAATATCTTAAACAGTTTTAGGTGAGGTACAAATGAAAAATACTTTTTGAACAAGAAAAGCTGTTAAATTAGTTATAAAGAAGATGAACACAAAATCACCTTAGAGAGGATCTTTTTGACACTTCTTTAATCACCTAATTAGTCTCTATATTAAGTAGTCAATTATACAGTCAACTATTTCTCTAGAGAAAAGGTATAATAAAATCCTGTGTGGCCTGAAAAAAAGTCTGCCTCTTATATCTCGATTCAGATTGGGTTCTTAAGAAAAAGATAAGTAAATTTATATAGGGGTTAAGGAGACTTCTTCTTATCAGTAAGACCTACATTCCCCGCTCACATTCTCTTCTGCAATGTTTTTTTTTTTTTTTTCAGTAAGATAGAACAAAAGGCTAAGAAAATAGGTGACAATACTCAAATACATCAAGTCACACCATTACTTGATGATAATTATAAAATATTAATTACTTGTATGTGCTAAACATCTATATAATTGGAATTTTTCCAAAGTATGCAAGTGTTTCCTATGCTGAGAAACTGGATATTTGGCAATTCCAGGAATATGTACCTTTCCAGAAAAACACAGAGAAAGAGAGAGAGTACTGATGGCATTAGGGTCTCTGATCCTGGCCATCAGGCCCTAAGCACTTTCCTGTCTTCTATCCTTCCTAGGACTAAGTGCTGTCAACTCTGCCACTGACCCTGAGTTACCATAGAATTCTTTCCCAACAAATGCCTCTTTTTGCTTAAGGTATTATGATTTGTTCTACTTTCACCAAGGGAGAAAATACATAGAATAGGGAAAAGATTTCACATCTTTGGTAAACAAAAACCAAATCAGATGCTATGGTGTCTTTTGTTTTTGTTTTTGTTTTTTCTCATCACTATATTGAAAGAAAAAATGTGCAAAGACCT
>NW_004444248.1:1186406-1187324 GCF_000243295.1 Trichechus manatus latirostris
TAGCATCAAGTGAGTTCAAACAACAAGTTATCTGAAACTTACTTAATTAAATATAATCTCTATTCACAGAGTAATAAATCAGTGATTAATTTAGCGATGTACCAAAGTCTCAAAGCAGTAAATTCAAAACAGTTAAAATTTATTGAGTACCTATAGTGCTTGAAACTATGCTAAAGTATTTTATGTAGTTTGTATCATTTATTCCTCATAATAACCACATGAAGTGTTGTATCATCCATATTTTACAGATTAAAAAGCTGAAGCTTGGGAATTTTAAGAAAATTTCTCTATAATTTTGGATATAGATAGAACCGTATTCAATGCCATTTATGTAATTTTTTTAGGTAGGATATTGTTCTTTATATTAATGAGCACAGCTCAGCTGCTCTAAGATAGACAAATAAATAAAATTGATTAAACAAAATCAAAGGTTATATCTTAGTTACATACAATCCAGGGCTATAAGGAGGCCTCTACCATCTTTAATAGGAGTTCCTGGCTGGTACAAATGGTTAAGCACTGGGCTACTTATCAAAACGTTGGTAGTTCAAGTCTACCCAGAGGCACCTCAAAAGAAAGGGCTGAAGATCTACTTCAGAAAGATCACAGCCATAGAAAACCCTATAAACACTGTTCTACTGTGAAATACATGATGTCCCTATGAGTCAGAATCGACTCTATAGCATCTGGTTTGGTTTTTGTTTACCATCTTCAACATACCATTCCATCTCTGGGTCCAAGAGTTTGTTCTAATACTCATCTTTGCCCAAACAATGGGAAAGGGGAAATTCAGAGAAGTACCCATTATTTTTAAGGCACAATCTAGAAGTCTTACACACATATTCATGGTGTGTAATGTAGACAAGCAATTACTAAAACTTTCTGTGTGTATTTCACTTTGCAGTAGACAAGGTTATG
>NW_004444249.1:0-1232 GCF_000243295.1 Trichechus manatus latirostris
TCTGACAATCATAGCATCGTTTGTAATAGCAAAAGACTACAAGCAGTCTAAATGTCCATCAGTATGAGTCTGATTGATTACAATAAGTCCACATGATAAAATACTATGCAGCAGTAAGTAGGAATAGGGAAAATCTCTAATTTTTACCAAGTGATCTCCAGTATATAGCATTAAGTGAAAAGAAGCAAAATGCAGAACAATTTCATAACATAATACTGTAAAAATGGCATGGTGGGGGTGTCTGACCTCTGCTAACTTCACAAGCGAGAAGGAGAATCAAGAGCAACAGCCCAAAGCTGATTCCTATGAGGCAGAAGTCAGACATATCTCCTCTCTTCAATCTTTTTACCAATTCTGACACTAGCCATTCCCCCATGGCACTCTCTATTTCTCTGCTGGGTTTGATAATTTGTTGCAATGGCCACAGAGAACTCACAGACCATACTCACGATTATGGGGTTTATTAGGAAAGTAACAGGAAAGTAATCAAGAATGACTTAGGATACAGTTCATCAATTAGGACAGCTTCTCGGCTGTGCCCACATACAGGCCTCTCCCTTGGCCCCGGGGCACCTCGGGCTGGCCTCTGCCCTCCTTTGGCAAATGCTACAAAGCTCTTTAGCTCTGCTGACAAGTGCCCAGAGGCACCCGACTCCACCAGGAAGCCTCCTGCCCAAAGGCACTGAGTTCTCTCTCTCCGAGGGTCAGCAAGCCAACCGTAACCACCTTGCTTGGTGGGCCGGGAAGCCCATGTGCCATCTTTGTACTGGTCTCCTGGTTCTGCTGCCATGGTTTCTCTGCTGCTGCTTCTTGCCATCTTGTGCTGTCTCCAGTGTTACAGCTCTCTCTCTGTCTCCTGGGTCTAGGAGGTTCTCAGAGCAGGGCTCCTGGGTCCAAAGTATGCTCTCCACTCCCAGCTCTTCTTGCTGGTAATGACTTTCCCCATTTCCACCTCTGGGATAGCCTAGTAGGATGGCAAAACTGACCAATCCCCTCTTTAGGGTTCCAAACACCTAATTTGCATGGTCCCACCCCCACGAGGGTGCCATGCACCTTATGTGCATTATAGCAAGCTGTCCAATCTCCTTGGTGTGCCACAAGCACCTTATTTGCATAGTCCCACCCAATCATTTGGTGAGAGTTACAAGACCATGGCTAGAAAAGCCATATAAAAATGATCCATCACTTTGCAAATACTTTTTGCATAAGAAGTGTGGAAAGGTGGAAGTATT
>NW_004444249.1:2786-31091 GCF_000243295.1 Trichechus manatus latirostris
CTTTCACCCAAAGTTTTATTGATGATTCTTGATTGAATCAAATGTTACGTGGGTATTTGCAAATACCCATGTAACAATTGATTTAAACAAGAATCTATTTCCATAGTTCTTTAAATAGACAATATTTTAAAATATGTCCCATTTGTTATTAAAGAATAACACTTTCTTGATTGACACTTTGTACCTGAGACTTACAGGTGTCATAACTCTTCCTAGACAATTTTAAAAATTCAACGAGAATATTTTATTCTATTTAACCATACAGTTTTCTAACAGAAGGCAACATATATATATATAAAAGATTAAAAACTCAAATGCCAAAAAAGTCCAGGCAGTTGATGTAACTGAAGGACGTAGACAGTGAAGAAGCTGTATGGAGTTGAACTCCTTGTCTATGTGGAGAGCAGGGAGTGATGTCTCTCAGTCCATGGTAACAGCTCTAGCCAGCTGTTACCATGGACTACTGGATATCAAAGCTTTTAAGAGCATCCAGAAACCTGGATTTTTATGTGAAATATCCTGGCTTTTAAATATTGGCTACAATTTAAAAATAAAAAATCCTGTGCAGACTAAATAACAAATGTTAACAGACCACCAGTTTGACAGAAACAAAATATAAAATTGAGCTATGAATGGACTGCTCAATACAACATATTTTCCTAAAAACTGGAAAAGCTTGTGGAATGTGACTAATTTGGTCTTTCTAAAGATCAGGATCTCTCTGAATCTCCACAATTAGGTAGATCATAGTGGGTATCAGATGTGAAGATGTCTGTTATATACAAATTTAAGATGAGAAATCAATTCATATGTTTGTGCTGAATTTGTACATGAGAGACATTTATGTTCCCTAAAGAAGAGTTAAATTGTCAACAAGAATTTATTAAGGGCTTATAGCATGAGTAAGGAGGACATGTTCCATATCCCCACAGAGCTTATAGTCTAGCAGGAAAGGCAGGCAGTAAACAATCCATTGCAGGAGCATTGAATGTTTTGAAAGGAGGAGTACAAGTGCTATGGGATGTAGAGCAAAAGGAATGAATGCAGTTCAGGATGTCCAGAAATAGCTTTTCCTGAAGGCATAACATTTAATCTGAGATTCAAAGGGTGAGTGGGTGTTAAGAAGGGGAAGGAAAAAAAAAGGAAAAGTGTTTCCAATTAAGAAAACTTTAGACTTTAAAGCACAGATGAGAACTTTAAGGGGCAGAGAGTTTAAAGTTAAGGGTGATGAAACAATATGGGTAGAGATAATATCTTAGTTATCTAGTGCTGCTGTAACAGAAATACCACAAGTGGATGGATGGCTTTAACAAAGAGAAGTTTATTTTCTCACAGTTTAGGAGGCTAGAAGCTCAAATTCAGGGCATCAGCACCAGGGGAAGGCTTTCTCTCTCTGTTGGCTCTGGAGGAAGGTCCTTGTCATCAATCTTCCCCTGGGTCTAGGAGCTTCTCAGCACAGGGACCCCAGGTCCAAAAGACATGCTCCACTCCTGGGTCTTCTTGCTTAGTGGTAATGAGGTCCTCCTCCTCTTTGCTTGCTTTTCTCTTTTACATCTCAGTTAACACAACTGCCTCTAATCCTGCCTCATTAACAACCTAGAGGTTAGGATTTACAACACAGAGGAAAGTTACATCAGATCACAAAATGGTGGACAATCACACAATACTGGGAATCATGGCCTACCCAAGTTGACACACATTTTGGGGGGACACAATTCAATCCATAGCAGTTAATGAGAATGGTGATACAATGTGAAGTATGTAACCTTTGTCAGCACATGTAAATACTGTTGAACGGGTGGTGTATATTTTCACCAAAAAAAGTTCTGTTTTTTCCTTAAAGAAAACTGTAGAAGGCATGCAGGCAAGAGGGAGAACATTTTAAGCAGTGAAGTTGGAGTCTGAAACATAAAGCACTGAATATTGCCTGAAATGAGACTGGAAATGTAGGCAGGGCCCAGTAGCCAGTTAGCAATTCTTGTATTGGAATAAATGTCTTGGGGAATCATCTATTTAATCAGATTATCTAGCAACTCTGGGATGAATAGATTGGAGAGGATGAAGTAAGAAGAGTCATGAATTGGCTGTTGCTTTAAATCAGAATAGAGGTAGTAGCAGTAGGAATGGAGAGACGAGAATGTATTTAAGTTAAAACTTAACCAAAACCAAACTCGCTGCCATTGAGGATTCTGACTCTTGGCAACTCCATGTGTTACAGAATAGAATTTCTCCATAGGGTTTTCTTGACTGTAATCTTTACAGAAGCCAATCACCAGATCTTTCTTCCATGGTGCTATTGAACCGCCAACCTTTCAGCTAGTAGTCAAACGCAATGAGGAACTTGATGCTATACCTAGGAGGTAAAATTGGCATGATCCGGGAGCAGATTAAACATGGTGTTGGTCACAGAGAGTGGGAGGATTCAAAGATGACTTCCAAACTTTAAACTTTAGCAACTGGGTGGCTAGTGACAAAGGGACAAGTCTGGGTGGGAAGAGGGTGGGCTCTGTTGAGTTTGAAATGCCTGAGAGACATCTTCCCAGAGATAACGAAATGGCAGTTATTCCATGAGACTGGAGCTTAGGAGAAAAGACTGGGGTAAGGAGAGAGATTTTAGAGATTTCAGCATGTAATTAATGCCATTTCATCTCCCAAACAGTAATTATTGGACTATAACTAAGTGCTTCCAGATAACCATTCATTATAGGATTACCAAAAAGATACGCATATGTTTGTAGCAGCGATTATTTGTTTCTCTCACAGCAGGAATCCCAGCTCCGGTTTATTTTGGAGTTTTGATTGACACTTCATGCCTCAAATGGGGATTTAAAAAATGTGGAAGTAGAGGATCCTGCAGATTATACGATTCAAATGCTTTCAGGTAACGTATCAAACATGTTCCTGTACCTCACTCTACAATATCCCAGGTTTGCACAATGCAACTGATGCTGATAATTTCTCACGTAGTTTCACAGCTTGTAAGGAAAAGGATAGTCTAATTAAACAGTGTGATCTGTTTTACAGGAAAATAGTATTATGTGATTATTTGGATAGCTCTTTGATTTATTTTCCCCATTTCTAAACTTGACTCCCATTTTAAACTTTTTTTTTAAAAATCTGACATAAAATTACAGAAGAGACTGGAATTCTGAAACTTTATGCACACACGTGGGTAAGTAATTCCCAGAAACTCAGAAGCATTTAAATTTAGGTCACAGTTTTGGTTTAATTCCATTCTTTTTCAAACTGAGCCAAACTGTACCATTTACGTCAAATATAATCCCCCTGGGCAAGAGTTGGATTTGGCTCTAAATCTGTCTGGATTTTATTGCCAAACTGATGTTCAATTATTCCAGTACTTGAAATGCATAAAAGTAAAAGGTTTTCTCTGTGTGTGAGAGTGGGTATTGGTGCTGGGGGCATGGCTTTTCACTACGGTATCGTTCAGTTCAATTCACCAAACATTTAGTCCCCTTATTGATTAAAGCAGTGTTTCAATGGCTTAAAAGCAAGGGTTTATTTAGACTTACAAACTAAGCATTTTCTAGAGAAATAAACTTGGTACTGATCCATGAAAGTTGAGTGTGAATTGAGCAGATCATCTCAAATAAGTCTGAGCGCTTTAACAGGCTTTGATGTTATGTGAGAAGTTTATTTTAGTCTTTGAAGGGGACCTGATCTGTGAGTGTAATTTGGGACTTACATTTGCTAAGACTGCATTCACTTCAATGTAGAGACAATGTAACGCAGAGGCTGAGAGTGTGTCTACAGGGGGAGTAGAATGAATCATTCAGCCTGTCCTTCCACACTTTAGTGCTTCTGACAGAGTGTAGAACTAAAGGCTTCTCATGGAAGGAACCAATTTAAACCTCTGGGTCATTTAGTCACTCTGCTCTCCTGAGAGCGCTGATTCCCATTAGCGTTGCTTCATGAGGTTTTTTCTTTGAAGTGAATTTGGGCAAGGTCTGAGGGAGGGTAACCACATGATTTGTCATTCAAACCTGAACACTGCAAAGTGAAAAGGCACTATTAAAAATTACAGTGGGTGACAGTAGCGTGCACTGAGACTTTTTAGAGCAAAGAGGGGGATGGTCATTTAGTCTAAGGTAACAATTTACCAGAGGATGGAAATGATTAAGTAATTTAGTAGTAACTGAAAATGATGGTACTACTAAGAAATGGCTTTATAGTAACAAATGGCCTTCAATGGTCTGTCTGTGTGTGCTCATAGAAAGGCCTTTGATAGCTACTGAATCTTCATTTTTAAAGAAAACCATCAAAATATTATTACCTTTCTTCTTCATTTTATTTCAGGTTGGGTAGTTGCAATAAATATGACTGAGATTTTCTCTCTTCTTCTAGACATATATATCTGGGACTAACTGTGATGCTGGGCACAGGGTCCATTTTCCTAAGTATTGCAGTACTTTTTATTTTAAAGAAGAAATATGTTTTAAAACATAGAAACTTTATAACCAAGAGAGAAAGAACAGTCATCTCTGCAAGAATCAGGAAGGAAAATTCTACTACCAATGACCATTTGCTACAACCCAACTATTGGCCGGGCAAGGAAACACGGCTTTAGAAAAAGGGTGCCTTGAATCCATGTATTCTAATTTCTGGAAATTCTGCAAACAATTTTTAATCAAATTTTGCTTTAAATGTGTAATTTCTTTCTCTTTTCAAAAACCTTCTATTTTGTTCTTGACCCTAGGTATATATTAGACAGTATACCGAATAATAAATGTAATTAAGCATATTACAGAAGATGCAGATGATAAAATTAATCACAAATATTTTAATTCATCTACAAATTCCTTATATTACTTACTCATGCTGCTTAATTTTGCCTTGTGCCCATTGATACATTAGCTCTATTACTAGTAGGACAATTTTTCCTGTTGTCTAGTGGTTATGTGTAACAATTTCTAAATGGAAATACTTCTCTAGGGTAAGAAAATACTGCTAGAAAATTAAGCAACACCTTGGCTTCCTTCAAGCATCACTGTAATGATAATTTTAGGATAGAGTCAGATCATGTAAAGGAAGATTGAATTTTAAGTTCCTTTCTTTTGAAATACAATAATTGCTATAGAAATGTGTAGTGTCAAATGACCTTGGGGGATTCAGAGTTTGGATTATGGCTCTTCTCCTGTTTATTTACATGAGCTGTATGTGTATGTGTGATGGATCCCTGGCGGCACAGTGGTTAAGAATTTGGCTGCTAACCAAAAGGTCAGCAGTGCGAGTCCACCAGCCACTCCTTGGAAACCCTATGGGGCAGTTCTACTCTGTCTATAGGGTCTCTGTGAGTTGGAATTGACTCCACAGCAACAGATTTTTTTGTTTGTTTGTTTTTGTTTTGGTATGTGTGACATTATGAGTGACCACGAATGTAAAGTAATAAAGTTAATTTTAACATGCTTTTTTGTCTTTCTATGAATTCAGTGGGTTAAAAATAATGTTATCAAATACAACCCCACCCATTTTTAATGTATGGAAGCAGCTCCCTACGTCTGTACATGATTTGTTCCTAAAAACATGTTTGAAAGTTGCATTCTGGAAGTCTACACTAAGTTTAGATGTGAGAATGGGAATGCAGGGTGATGGGTGGGTGGTGGTAAGACTGGGTGTGGCTCCTTCTAGGGTTCCACCTGGCACCCACCACAGGGCCTGAGGGGCTTCTGTAAAGGAGGCTGCCATTGGTACAGCCCGTCAGATTGCTCTCTGTTTCTCTGGAGCTGAAAAAGTCAACCCAGGGATTTCCTCTTCCCTGACTTCCTGGCATTCTTCTGAGTAGGAATAGATAGATCAGCAGTCTACCATCTTGAATCTTCACCTCTATAATGTACTATGTTTTTCTTCCTCCACCACAGCTGCATAAGAGGGGCCTGTTCCTCCCAACAAAGGCGGACTTCAGGTGGAGACCACCCACCCTAGTGAGGCACCCTATTGAGTTATCTCCAGCTCACAATCCAAAACTGTGTGCGCTATAGAAGCTCTGCACCAATCCAGAGAAGACAGGGTAGAAGGAAAAGTTGAGCTAGGAAAGAAACATTGGAAGGCATTCCTGTATGAGTGAGCCCAAGAGTCCTAAAAATGCCCAGGGAGAGGACACTGACTTGACCAAGGAGATTTTCAAGGTCAGAATGGGGCTGCATAATTCTTGTAGGAGCCAGTCACTCTAAAAACTGTATCACTTAATCTTTATAGCATTCTTGGTGTCAAAATCCCATTTTACAGATGATAAAACTGATCCTAGGACAGGCTAGATAAATTGCTTAACCTTGGGGTCAGTGTCAGGATGAAACCCAAGCCTAAATCTGAAATTGTCTTTCTACCATAAAACTTGACCCAGTAATGCGATACTAAATTAACTGTTATTTGTAAAGTTTCTGCATTACTTTATTTCATCAGCTCAGTTTGTTCCTATAGTTGTCTTCATCTGCATTTATTAACAACATGAAGGTGGTCAACAACCATTATACATCATGCAGAGAATTTGACATTGTCTTTTCTTCAAATGTTGATGGTTTATGGTTTGAAATACGATAATGCTAATTGATAAAATTAACAACATATTATTTAAACGTAAATCATATGATGAAGGGTAATCTTGTGAGCAGGAATCATTGTCGTCATCTCTTTATCAATCTGACCCATAACAAATATTTACTGAATGAGTGAGTGAGTACATTTGTCAAAAGTTTTCTTTGTAGAGATGTAATTAAAATTCGAGGTCCTCATCCTCTTTCCCACATCCTCTTTTTGTTTTTTAAAGCTTTTTGTAGCAATATCCTGAAAAATAACATTTTTGCAAGGAAACTTCTAAACAGAATCCTGTCCAATTTACCCTTGAATACTTGAAAAATAAAAATTGGCAAAAAGGATGATTAAATGACAGTCTTTTTTTTAATGAAAGGACTGGATTTCACTTAAAAGGAAGTGTATTTTTATGCACAGCTATTAACCCAGTAGTGGCATTATATATACTAAATTCAGTTGTATGGCATATGAAGGTATCATTTAGTGGGGAACTAAATTTACTAAAAGGAACCTTGATGTTTTAGAGGAGTAAACTCATCTGACAGATGCAAGTAGGCTTTTTATGCCTCAGAGAAGCACATGATTACTTTTTAAAAAAACAAACCAAACCCCATTTCAGAGGTCAAAAAATTCCCTCAGCCCTAGGGCCAAACATTATATGGAAGGCCTTGATTGCATGCAGGATCCCACAATAGCTCCACATACAATGGGCCACTTTATTCTCTTATGATACAGTCATGGTCCCTAAGATGACAGTACCTCACACGAGCACCTGAGTCATTCATAGCCTTCAGACAGGTGAATCTCCAGCAATGTCATTTTATAGATGAAGTGACTTACCCAAAACCCATTGCCGTCCAGTCAATTCTGACTCATAGCGACCCTATAGGACAGAGTAGAACTGCCCCATAGAGTTTCCAAGGAACACTTAGTGGATTTGAACTGCCAACCTTTTGGTTAGCAGCCATAGCACTTAACCACTACACCACCAGGGTTTCCAAAGTGACTTAAGCTGGATTAAATGACTTGCCCAAGATATAAGCAGGCAAGCTAAAGCTGGGTTCTTCCATTACATCCTGACCCCTAAAGCAGGTAATATAAACAAACAATCTGAAACCTCTACAGTTGGAAGGATTTTTATGACCATTAGCATTTAAGAAATTTCCACTTCAATATTCCATAGGTATAAACTCATACACAAAAGAAACTTCAAATTGTCCATAACATATGCTTAAGAAGAGAGGGTGCTTAATATAAGTTCTTAAAGTTGTTAATAATTGTTAATAATTATTATAATTTTTTAAAAAGTATTAACAACTATAAGAACTTATATTAAACACTATATATGTGCCGAGCCCTTGGGTGGTATAAATGGTTAATGAGCTTGACTGCTAACCAAATTTTTGAGGCTCGAGGCCATTCAGAGCTGCCGCAGAAAAAGGGCCTGGCAATTTACTTCCGAAAAATCAGCACTGAAAACCTGATGGAGCACAGTTTTGTTTTGACCCACATGGGTTCACCATGAGTCAGAATTGACCCGATGGCAACTTTTTTTTAATATGTGCTGAGTGCTTTACACACATTACCTCAATTTTCAAAGAGCAAAATAACCTTATGTGTTAGGTGTAATTACTGATATTTTCAGAGAAAGAAGCAGAGGCTCAGAGAGTTTTAGTGACTTTTCCAAGGCCACACATGTTCTAGATGTTTGTAGAGCCAAGATTTAAACTGAGGTTTATCAGGTTCGAATAACCGTGTTGTGCCTACATTAATCTGCATCCTAGATTTCTGTCTTCCACTAACTTCACTAGAAGTCAACTTTGTAAATCTAAATTTTAGAAGTTTTAACATACGAAATCATGCATATGGTTAAAAAAAATCAAACAGTACAAAATGACTGAAAATGAGAAGGAACAATCCTCCACCCCACCTTCAGTTCTGTTCTGCAAAGGCAACTTCTTCTAGCCAATCTGGTTGGTTGGTTTTTCTGGTGATCACTTCCACATCTCTAAATAATATGCTTATACCACTTTCTTGATTTGTCATCTTCAGGCAATGTTTATCGACTCTCTCTCAGATGCCCTGTTGTTGTTTCCCTGTAATCTGTACCTAGCGAGGTCGCTATTCTGAGTTCCTCAAATGTAACATCAGTATCCCCATTTCTTATTCAATAAACAGTGACGTTTGCTCCCTCATTTTGCATAATGGAGACCTTAGAGTTCTCACTCTTCCCTCTGTCTCTCCTAACCCTCCGCCCACTCCCTCTTCCTGTTAGCTATACCTTTATTTTTACATTGTCAAGAACGGTAACATTTTTAGTCAACTCTGCAGTGATACTAGATGTAGGAAAGGCCCGAATGCTCATGTTTAAGATTGTCAAGCGAGAAGCCTGGGTAGAGAAGTGGTTTGTGATCCTCTCCTAACCTAAACGTTGGCGGTTTGAACCCACCCAGCGGCTCCGGGAAGAAAGGCCTGGCAAACTGCTTCCATAAAGATTACAGTCAAGAAAACCCTATACAGCAATTCTACATATGGAGCCTTGGTGGCACAGTGGTTAAGTGCTCACTTGCTAGCCTAAAGGTAGGAGGTTGGAACCCACCAGCTGCTCCTCAGGAGAAAGATGTAGCAGTTTGCATCATAAAGATTACAGCCATGGAAATTCTATGGGACAGTTCTACTCTGTCCTAGAGGGTCACTATAAGTCAGAATCGAATGGACAGCGCACAACAGCAACATACGGGGTCACATGAGTCAAGGGCCAATCTGGTGTCAAACAAAGACTGTTGAACCAAAAAAACCGAACGGTAAAAAAAAAAAATAGTGAGAAAGCTCATATTTATTGGACACCTACTATGTATCAGATATTAGAGGTACATGAAGCACATTTACATACTGATAAATTTGACGTGAAAAATAGCATTTGTTGTTCAAATATTTTTGGAATGTGCAGAGTTAACGATAACTCTCAGATAATTGCAGAGTCTCTTAGATTCTCTAATACGCTAACATGCATTGTGGATCTCCTAAAGGAGATATGTATCCCAAATTTATTTGACACTGAATCTATTTTTCATTGCTAAGTTTTGCGCCTAATTTTTATTGTAATACCTTTGGAGAACAATTTCTTTTCTGCCATCCGTTTCAGGTTCTGGTATCAGGATTATGCTAATTTTATAAAATTAACTAGCAGGCTACTTATTACTTTATGTTCTGGAACAGTTTTTATAGTGTAGGAATTCTCTATTGCTTTTTTATTGTGATAAATATATATGTAACTTATAATTTGCTATTTCCACATTCTTCGTGTGTAAAATTCAGTGACATTATGTTTCTCATGTTGTTCAACCATCACCAGTATCAATTTCTAAATTTTCCCATCACCCTTAATAGAAGCTCAGTGCCCCCTAAGCAGTGAGTCTCCCTTTTCCCCTCCCTCTCATCTACCTCTAGTAAACACTAATACACTTCGGTCTCTATACAAAAGGGATAAATACTGCGTACGTCCACTTACATGAAATATCTATTCCTTTTACAATTGAAAGAATATTCTTAGCCTCTTTGGGAAATAATTCTTTGGAAAAGTTTTTTATTGGTTATTGCCCTTACTTTTTTTTTTTTTTAAATCTGTTTACTGATTCAACTTTGAAAATTTGTGGTTTTCCTAGAAGATCACATATTTTAAGGATATTTTCAATTTTATAAACTTAGAGCTCATCACCTTAGTATCTATTATTTTTAAGTTGGAGCCTTGACTTTATATTTTGTTTAATGTGATTTTTGACTTAGAGATTTTTAAAGATTTTTATATAATATAATCATCTGTGTTCTTCCTATACAGATTGTACGATTGCATGTGTATTTAAAATTGGTTTTCTTACCTCAGGATGAGATGGTTAGCTACATTTATCTACGTTTTATTGTTTTGTTTAGAAAAATAAAATATTTAATACATCTGGGTTTATTTTGATTAAATACGTTGAGTTTTTTTTTTTTTTAATTGTTGTTGTTAGCTGAGTCCATTACAACTGTCGAGATAAGGCCGCATAATTATTTTTACAAATGGTTACCCACTAGTCTGTTTCATTGATGTGCCTATTTCTGTCCAGGATCACACTTTATAAAAATTATACATTATAACACATTTTAATTTCTGACAATTCATGTTTCCCCTTCATATGATTATTTTCAAAAGTTTCTTAAATGTATTCATTCATTTTTTTCTCCTGGATAAATTCAGGATTATCTTGTCAGGTTCCAAAAATATCTAATTGAGATTATTAATCTCATAGCATCAACTTTAAAAACTGATATTTTTATAATATTTTGTCTTTCCATCCAGGAATATGGTATGTCTCCATTATTAATGTTTTATTTTACCTTTCTCAGTAAAATTTAATAGTTTTCTTAATAGATATTCAAATATTTCTTATTAAACTTATTTCTAATCTTCAATATTTATGTTGTTTGATTTGTGATATTTTCTAAAAAGTTATAAGATCTTTTGTCCTATTTTATATATAAAAAATTAGCAAAGCTATTGTTTCATGTTTATATTTTAACTGGACTTCTTAACTGAACTCTTATTCATTTTAACAGTTTTTCAGTTGATTCTTTGGATGTTTCTTGACAGATAATCAGATCATCTGCAAAAGAGTATTATTTTGACTCCTTTTCAAAGTTAATACTTCTTATGTCATCTTTGTACTTGTCTGCTAGAAAACCTAGTGATATTTATGTATGTCATCCATCTAAAATTAAGTTCTGTTTATGATACTTTGCTGTTCAAAAGCATCTAGTAGCTTTCCTAACATTTTCAGGAAAATCTAGAATTCCTTGGTGTGACGTGATCTGGCAGGATCTGCTGCCTGACACCCTCCTCAGCTCCATCTCCTACAACACCGCTAACTCAAATTCTTGACCCAGGTTCCCTGGCCGTACTGTGCTACAGGAAGTTTCCTAAATGTGCTGTGTTTGTACCTGCTACTATCTCTGTTAGAAAATGGCTTCTTTCATCTTTTCATCTATCTCAGCGTATCTCAAATTTTTGTTCAGTAGTTCTGGGGTGGGGCTTGAGATTCTGAATTTCTAGCTAGCTCCTCGGTGATAATGATGGTACTGCTCTGAGGACTTTGAGCAAAAGGACCTGGCTAACTACTCCTCCTCCTTGAAAATTCAGTTCAGCTGCCTCCAGTCAGCTTTTTCATCGTACCTCCTAGCACTAGCACTAGCTGGCGAACTATTTGATGATAAAGGCTTTCTTTTATTAGGCTACAATATCTACTACCTTACCTAATACATACTGCTGTTGCTGTTGTCAGCTGCTGTCAGGTCGACTCTGACTCATGGCGACCCCTTGTACAACAGAAGGAAACATTGCCCAGTCCTTCGCCATCCTCAAAATTGTTGGTATACTTGAGTCCATTGTTGTGACGTCTGTGTATCTTGAGTGCCTTCCAACCTAGGGGCTCATCTTCCAGCCCTATATCAGACAGTCTTCGGCTGTGATCCATAAGGTTTTCACTGGCTAATTTTCAGAAGTAGATTGCCAGCCCCTTTTTCAAAATCTGTCTTAGTCTGGAAGCCCTGCTGAAACACGTCCACCATACTTGAAGTTCCAGCATCATGGCAACATGCAGACTACCACACTGCAACAAACCGACAGACAGGTGGTGGTGACACGTACTAGGCAATAAATATTAAATGAGTGAACTAATGACATGGAGTAAATAAAGTTTATTAAGGAATTGACAACAGGGCTTTAAAAATCACACCTTACATAATTCTTCCTAAAATAAGTTAGCAATTAAATTCTTCATTGAATAGTCTTCATTGAATTCATTTCAGAAAGAATTTGGCAAAAATAGAATGAAATAGAACGTGGAAGTAGAAATGGGCTAAGTGCTCTAAAACAGAAAATAATGGCAAAAAATGTTTTTTATTACCTTAGTAACTAGGATATTTGATGCACTGTAGAAAATACTTTTATTTTCGCCAGAAAGACTCAATTTGAATTTAGAAGTGTATTTTATCTTAGAACATTTCTATATAATTCTTTACCTTCACATATTTCTTTAGTCTATGAAGCATTTTAACATGTACTTTTTCCTCTTAATTTCTCATAACCTTAGAGATAGATAACATTCTTATTATAGGTGAAAGACCCGAGGACATAAGGTGATTACGTGAGTTTACCTTACTTGCTAACGTCACAGAATCAGGTACGGGTACTCCTCGACTTACGACGGGGTTCCATTCTTACGACACTGTCGTTTAAGTCATTTCTGACATAAGTCAAATACCTCACTTCTTTTTTTAGTTCTCGTTATTATGTGGAGCCCTGATGGCACAGTGCTTAAGAGTTATGGCTGCTAACCAAAAGGTCAGCAGTTTGAATCCACCAGCAGCTCCTTGGAAACCCTGTGGGGCAGTTCTACTCTGTCCTGTTGGGCAGCTATGAGTTCATTATTGGCTTTTATTATCAGTATCTTTATAAATCTAATCTATATTTGTCTTTGGGGGTTGGAAACATTACTTACAAATTTACGGATATATTTTAATACATATGTACATGAAAAAATACACACATCATGAAAATTTACTCCGAGGATAAAGACTTGGACAGCATTGGCATTTTGTCAGTTGCGGTAATAACTCCACTTGTGGAAGGTTCTGGATCATCTGGATTATCCCTGGGAATGAGGATGGCGTTTCTAGTCAGAAAATGAGTGAGAGTTGTCTGTATGGCCTTTTCTTTTTTGCTTCATATATTTTGTGGTAACACCTCACTTCATCCTGAATCTGCCTACCGACTTTAGCAAAGCGATCAGCGTTTGGGTCCATGTTTTCAAGCAAATGAAGCCTCTGATTCCATTTAGCAAAAACTCCAGCTATTCCTCTCACTATAAGATATTTTGACAACTTCTCTCCTTCCTCGTCCATCTTGTCCAGCTCATCCTTGAATTTTTCAGCAGCTTCAACATTGACGCTTCCTGCTTTTCCAGTTATACGCAGGTTATGTAAGCCAAATCTGCATTAGCCTTGAAACCAAACCTTGCGGGCATTAAAGGACTCATAGTCTTATCCTTGCTGTTCCTTCAGGCTTTCAAAAAGGCTGCATACTTTAGTTCGAATCATCAGAAAACTCAATAGGAATTCTCTTCTGGAGTTGGTCTTCTATTCAAATCGTCAATGGCTTCTCCACCTCATGGATTGGCCCTTGCCTCTTCTTTGTTAAAATTGTCAGTTTTATACCAATCGCTCCTTTAAGTGCCTCCAAGATCCCGTCATTACCCTTAATGATTGTCCAAATGGTAGAATGAGATAGCCCTTCCTGACAAGCTATTTCCCTGACTTTCTTTTCATTATCATAGGCCTTAATGATCTTCATCTTCATATCCGTGTCTACAGCCTTCCTCGTCTTCTTTTTTTGGATTAGAACTTTCAGTGACATGACTTCTTTTGCTAGACATATTGTTGGGGATAAAAGCAGTGCAGGTGTTACAGACAGAGAAACTTGAACAGCTCGGCTTCAGATTAACAACGGATGCTCCTTATGGTATGAAACACTGAATAAGATCGTGCTATAGGCCTGGTCTACAGTGAAGTTGCTGTCAGTGTGATAACAATGAAGTTGGAGTTGTAATGGCTGTCAGGCGCATGGGCAGTTCGATTGTCGTATGTCGTTAGAGTTGAACCTTACCCAAATATCTGTCCATTACGACTCCAGACACCAACACCAACTTCACTGCTGTACGGCAGTGTTTTGAACAGTAAATCATAAAATTCAACATCTGCAAGTGAACAGCTGAGAATGGTAACATCAGCAAATTATGCTCTGCAACATTGTATGTAGTACGTATTCCTAACAATAAAATGTACAAAAAAAGGATGGCTGGAAGTGCAATTTCTCTAACTTGTATACTTCCTAAGTTGGGGACTACTTGCAGTGGCACAGAAGGAGTTTAAACCCACATCTGACACCTAGTCCAGTGCTCTTGACACTCGCCATGGCTGATTGAAACTCCTTAGAAGTCCCAAACCAGCATAGACAGTGATAGGATACAGGATACCATATCCCTGACATTCAGTTTTGATTTTGATAAAACCAAATTATTCCACGATTTTTGCCTCTATTCAAGCAAAAATAAAAAAAAGTTTGCCTATGTTTTTACTTTTTTCTTCTGGTCTAGATTTTTCAGGCTGGCTAAAATTGTAATCTCATAAAAAAAATGTTTGGCAACTCACAGCGTGCAAAGAACCACCGGATGACTCTAGAGACTTTGTTGTTGTGTGTCCTCTAGCTGATTCCTACCCAGAGCGACCCTATAGGACAGAGTAGAACTGCCCCATAGGGTTTCCTAGGCTGTAGTCTTTACAGGAGCAGATTGCCAGGTCTTTTTTCCTGTGGAGCCACTCCACTGGTGGGTTCAAACCACTGACCTTTTGGTTAGCAGCCAACTGCTTAACCACTGTGCCACGTGGGGCTCCTTCTAGTGACCTTAGAGTACCTATTAGCACAGTCGTCAGGGTATTAGTACTGGAGCAAATCACTGAAATTGTTATTTAACACATATGAGGATCAAGTCCACAGAAGTGAAATTATCAGAGCACACAAAATCAGGTTACTTATTAGCTGTGCTGGGATTGGTATAGGGCCGGTCTCAGTTCTTGTCCTGTGATCACTCCACTGAGATCTGCCATTTGTCCAGACTGAGTGGAAAGTCAAGGCCTTTAAAGTTCAAGGGAAATAAAGCTGGAATACAAACTGGTTCTGAGAAACCCTGATAACTTCGTAAATAAAGCACTCACACTGAGGTAGCACATAATTTTCGGCGTGACATATATTTACTGTTACCATGGCCTTACTAGGCCCTATATAATCTGAGCCCAGCTACCTCTCAGATCTTACTTCCTCCCTTCTCCCAAACTCACTCTGCTACACTCATACCTCCTTGCTGTTCCAACACATCAAGCAGCCCATATCTCAGGGTTTTTTCACTGGCTGTGTCCCATGCCTGGGACATTTCGCACCCTGTGGTTTGCTCCCTCACTTCCTCTTTGCTCAAATATTAGCCCCCTCCAGGCCTTCCCTGACCGCCCTATCTAAAATAACATTCCCTATAACTCTCTAACCCATTAACCTGCTTGTTCTCCTTCATAACAATTATCACTTCTTAAAATATATCTTCTTGGTAATTTATTTGTTGTGTGTCTTTCTCAATGAATGCCTAAGGAATGTTAAGGAACTATTGAATATTCACTGTTATAGTCATAACCTGTGCAGTACAGAAGCTCCACAAAGTGTCAAGGATAGTCGTGATTCCCCACTGTAAGGAGCCTAGAACACAGTAAGCGCTCAACGGCTGATGACTGAATGGCTAGAAAGTGCATCCCCAAACTTGCGAGAGTAAGGACAACTGAGTCAAAAAGTTTGTAGATGTAGAACCCTTCTTCTCCATTAATAAAGAATCAATTGCCCCAAAGAATGTGTAAATAAATGTCACATAATGGAAGCTAGCAAACTTTTTCATTCATAAATTTTATATGGGGGCCCTTTACAGAAAGCCTTTATTAAGATATTGTTTACAAATAATTAGCATTTACTGCTGATGTTACTTAGGTGGATCTACATATAAGACCCTTTAATAGATTGCATTTTCTAACATTCAGACTCCAACATCAGTACCACTCAATTTTAGGTTATACAGTGCTCCAGGCTAGGAACAACTTGGCTTAAATCCATATTTTAAAAATCCAGGCATTGATTTATTTCATGCCTAAGGCCAACACCATTGGAACATACTCCATGCTTCATAAGCAAAATCCAAAGTAGTGAAAGATTCCAATTCCAAGACAGAAAAGTATTCAGGAGGCTAACAAGTGCATCTGTTTTGCCTTATTCAGAAACACATACTTAAAAAAAAAAAAAAAAAAAACCTTGCCAGAGCCTTGGCCATTTTGAAAGTATATAGTTTACTGTAATTCTGCTTGTGATGAGTGTTTGTTATTGTGCATTTTTAAATGGAGTCTTTGGCATTGTAAATCTGGAACTGGATAGCCTGGGAGTTGACAAGGTGCTCTCTCTACATGTGGGTGCCCACCCACCCGCCTGCCCACGTACACCATACCTCAGGGAATCCATTTGATCTCAC
The DNA here is from genome assembly GCF_000243295.1 of Trichechus manatus latirostris. Taxonomy (NCBI): domain Eukaryota; kingdom Metazoa; phylum Chordata; class Mammalia; order Sirenia; family Trichechidae; genus Trichechus; species Trichechus manatus. The sequence goes on from NW_004444249.1 coordinate 19,484, forward strand.
AACAGGAGCTCCCTCATTCTTTACCTTCATCAAAACATTCAACATCCAGAGGAAGCTCCCAGATACCCAGGATGTGCTAATATGCTCCCTGTCCCTGAATTCTTCCCACTACCTCCCATTCCTCCAACTCAAGAGCTCAAGGTAGCTCAAGCAATTGAACTTTCTGCACACAGAAAATTTATAAAGCTCTGGGTCTGAAATAAAGTGCTGCTCCAGTGCTCTGCTTTTCCTTCCTATTGCATTCCCACCAGAGTGTAAGCTCCCGTCTCTCCAGCTTATACACATTTATTTAAAAAATAAAAATAAAAAAGAAGAGAAAGAAAAACAACTCTCGATTCTATAGCTCCCTCTAGTTACTGTTTTATCCCTCTTCTTTTTTTATAGCTAGGTTTCTGAAAATATTTCTGTGGAATATTAATAATTATGATTCATTAAACACTTAACAGTATATAGGCACTGTGCTAAGTTCTTTAAACATACCATTTCATTTAATGATCTGAACAATCCACATTTGTATATGACTATTATTCCTGCGTTATAGATGTTGAGGAAACAAGTTTAGTGAGTTGAACCCATTTCCACAAAGTCACAAAGTTGCCAGCAGAGCTGGGATTCAGATCCACACAGTCATGTTCTAAGATAGCTAAGACCTACAGTCTGCACTAGCTCAACATTCATTCATTCTGCAATACATTATCATCTGATTTCCAGATAGCAAAGTTTCCAACTCAGTTGGAAAGACATGATTTTTTTGCCCTCAATTTTTCGATTTTCCTACAGTTCTCAATACCTTTAATGCTTTTTAAAATTTTTATTTATTTACTTATTTTTACTTTATGATATCTGCCCTTTTGGCTTCTGTGACTGCATTCTCTCTTGGATTCTCGCCTACTTCTTTGACTGCTTCCTCTCAGGTTTTTCCTTTATTGCTGTCTCTTCTTCTGAATTTCTCTGGAGTTCGTGTTCCTATTGATACCCTCTCCAAGGATTTTTTCTATCTCCAAAGGTTTATTCTACCACCTGCCTGATGATGCCTCCTAAAGTAACGTCTTTAATTGAGAGCTTTCTCCTGAGCTCCCGATCCTGAGCTGCCTATTTGATACATCTCTACTAGGATACCACAAATATCTCAAACTTAATTTGTTTTTAATTATACCTATATTGCTGTGTGTACATGTGGATTTTGCAAATTTTGGAGAATCTATAAGGAAAAGATTTCACTCCTGGTATTAGGTGGAGCCATGGTGAAGGATAAAGTAGTTCTTAACGTCAGAGGACAGAGCAAGGTCCTTTGGCAGAAAATCTGACTAAGAGGGTGGGATATAGATTAGTGACAGAGAAGATCCAGGCTCCATTTATAATATCAAAAGAGTTGATATAGAATTTTACCTACTATAGGTTTTAAGATGGGCCCACCAACGGGAGTGAGAGCAATATCTAGAAGGGGTTAAAATTCAGTACAGCAGGAGTCAGCAAACTTTTTCCATAAGGAGCAGATAGTATACATCTTAGGCAGACCGATACAACCTCTGTCACAGCCACTTAGCTTCGCTATTGTAGTGCAAAAGCAGCTAAATATAATACATAAACTAATGAGTATGGCTGTGTTCCAATAAAACTTTATTTACTAAAACAAGCAGGGGCCAGATTTGGCACTCGGTTCATATTTGCCAAACCTTGCTGTAGAGCAACAGAAAACACAGATAAATAAGCTATAATCACCAAAGCACTCCCAACATCTGCTTTTCTTAATCCCCTAGCATTTAGTAAAATATTTTGAACATTTTGATGATTCTTTGACATTTAAAGATTAGCAGTTGTTCATCCATGAGCCAGAGTATTATTGGAGAAGGACAGGCCAAGGACATTCTTTTTATCTGCAACTAGTCTATGAATTTCTAGAGAACAGGCGCCAAAACTTATTTGTTTGTTAGTGCAGGCATGCAGCACTTAATAAATTGCTTGGCATATAAATACTGCTCAATACATGTGTCTTAATTGAATGAATTGAGGTCTTCTTTGACATTAGCGTGCTGTACCCAATCTCCAGCTTTTAGGTACACAGTTCCAGGCCTGATGTAAATGGTCCCAACGTATACCCAAAACCAAACCAACTGCAATCACGTTGACTCCGACTCATAGCAACCCCATGTGTGTCAGAGTAGAACTGCACTCCATAGGGTTTTCAGTGGCTGATTTTTTGGAAGCAGATCATGAGGTCTTTCTTCTCAGGCAACTATGGGTGTTCAACCTTTCACTTAGCAGCTGAGTGTATTATCCATTTGCACCCTGCAGGGACTCCCCTAGTGTATATTAAAAAAAAACCAAAAACTGAAGCCATTGTCGAGTTGATTCCAACTCACAGAGACCCTATGGGACAGAGTAGAGCTGCCCCATAGGGTTTTCCAAGCTGTAATCATTACGAGAGCAGACTGCCACATCTTTCTCCCACAGAACAGCTGGTAGGTTCGAACTATTGACTTTTAGGTTAGCAGCCAAGGGCTTAAATACTTCACCACCAGGGCTTCTCTAGTGTATATAGACGGCAAATAAATAGATATCAGCTCACGTTTGTATTTCTCAACATGTGGAAATAAAGCTGGTTCTTACCAGTCTTTATAGTCACTAAAGTATGTGTACTGCAGTTTCAAAATGTAGAGCTCTCTAGAAGGATGCTACTCCTCAACCCTGAGAATGACCTGCTCAGGATGTCAGAGCTACAGCTGAGTCTCCTCCTAGTACAAACAATGTTGTCCAGATGGCCTTAACCTCACATTTTATTGGTTGTAACTAGCCTTATTTTCTTGGGGAGTAATTTGAGCCTACAGCCTCTTGCTTGAACTTCTGTCAGTCAGAGCAATGTTCTGTTTCATAAACATATTTGAAAACTATCATGTGTTACTTTACATTTTTTCAAAGATCCTGTTAGTTATTAACATTCCTTTGTTAAGGAACTATTGAATATTCACTGTTATAGTCATAACCTGTGCAGTACAGAAGAGGTACTTGGGGACCTCAGGAGCAGTGTAGCTTTGGGAGAAAAACATAAAGTGAAGAAAAAACGCTGATGAGGGAACCTAATGCTGTTTTGGATAAAGGCATTGGAAAGAACTCCCAGACACCCCGATGACATTAATAATTAAAAATAACAACCAACACAATGGGATGGTATTTTTTAATTGAAATATAATCTACATTGCATAAAATTCATCCTCTATAGTGTATAATTCACTGGTTTTTAGTATATTGACCATCACCATTATCTAATTTCATAGCATTTCCATCACGGCAAAAAGAAGCCCTCTACCCATTAGAAGTCATGCTCCTCTCCACCTTCCCCAAGTCTACCACTAATCTACTGTCTTTTTCTATGGGTTTGCCTATTCTGAACATTTCATATGAATGGAATTACACAGTGTGCGGGCTTTTGTGAATGGTACTGTTTGAAATGCTGCAAATAGTTCAGTCATTTAATCTTCACAACATCCCTGTAAGACAGGTAGTATTACTCTCATTATTCCGCAGATGAAAAAACTGAGATCTGATTTTGTAATTTCACCAAGTCTCACAGTTCCTATGTGGAAGAACTGGGCTTTATGTCCAGGCAGGCTGTCTTCAGAGTCTATACTCTGGACTATAACACTAGTCTACCCCTTGTTTAAGATGATTCATCAAACTTCATCCTTAAGGTAGCCAAGGATGAGCAGACTGGAAACCGGAGTATGTGAGAAAATACAATATCCATGTCTGGGTAAACGATAACGTTGTGATCAAGCTGGCATGGCCGGTGTGGAACAGGATCTCAATCTGAAGTGAAAGTAAACAAAGCAGATTCCACTTCTTGGAAGAAAAAGGGGTTAATTGGGACTACGTTCAATAGCCTAGACAACTAGGGTAGTTTCTAGAGTGGGCCTTCATTAAAGAAAAAAACTGGAATATTTCAGGATATTATTGGTATTAGTCCACCAAGAAGGAAACATCAAGACGGGATTAAATGTGCAAGATTTTTCTAGGTGAAATGCTTACAAGAGAAAATGGAGAGGAAGCTGGAGAACGCTGGGAGACCTATGAGACTGCAATGCATGTCTGACCCCAAGTGAAGGAGAGAAAGAAGAAAGGTTGGATGGAAGTGTTCTAGAATCTTCTGGACAAACACAGACTTTAGAGGCGCTCATATATAATGATGTAGAATGAGTTTAGAGTGGTTGTTAACAGTGGAAATGCCAGCTTATTGGATGTGTATGTACATGGAACCCACCCTATGAGCCTCAAATCCTGCATATAGTGTAGCAACACTTATCACAAACCCTACCGATAGGAGACTTTGTGTATACAATATTCAGGGGCTGTTGATTGAGCATTTCAGTATAAACAGTCTCTGAAAGAGGTAAGAATGTGGAGGTCAGTGGAGCAAGGGAGATGATGAGAGATGAAGAAGACAGTTACCACCTGTATTAGTTTTGTATTGCTGCTATAACAAATTACCACAAATTTAATGGCTTAAAACCATACAAATCAATTTTTTTATAATTCTGGAAGTCACAAAGTTTGTAATCAGCGTCAATGGGCTAAAATCAAGATGCCAACAGAACTGGTTCTGAAGGAAGAATCTGGAGACTCTGAAGCCTCTGAAGGAAGCCTCTGGAGGAAGACTCCTTGTCTTTTTCAGCTTCTAGTGATCACCTGCTTTCCTTGGCTTGTGGCTCCTTTATCTGTCTTCAAAATGCATAGTTTCAGTCTCTGCTTCCATCATCATATCTCCTTCTCCTCTGTATTCAAATCTCCCTCTGCCTCTCTCTTATAATGACACTTGTGATTGTATTTAGGGCCACCCAGATAATCCAGGATAATCTTCCCATCTAAAAATCCTTAATTTAATCACATCTGTGAAGTCCCTTTTACCATATAAGGTAACTTTCACAGGTTCCAGGTATTAAGCCATGGCTATCTCTGAGGGCCATTATTCAGTTTAACCCACCACCACTCTAAACTTCTTTTCATCTTTTTAAATAAATTACCTTATCTTTTCAAGGGACTCTGCTGAGATATCAAATCCTGAGAATAGACACCATTCAAACGTCTATTCATTCATCATTTTATTCAGCAAATATCTAATGGGTAACCACTAGGTATATGGAACTCTCTGTACCAGCCTCTGAGGTAAAACTTCCCTGCCCTCATGCAGTTCCTGGATCACCTCATCTCCTTTACTAAATAATTTGTTACCACCACGCCAACCCTTCCTTCCTTTCGTGCATTTGTCTTTCCTAGCTCAGACCTGCTTTCCTGATCTTAAACCAAATAGAAACATCTTTCCGGGAGGATAGGAAAAGAACTGAATTAATTTAACCATGTAACATCTGTAACATAACAAATTTATTTAACATTAACCTATTCAGATGATGTCTTACACTTTAGTTATTAAATCTACTTCACCTAGCCTGAAGTTGCATAGAAAAATATTCTAATATCCTAGGCATGGGTTAAATTTGCCAAGGCCCTTAATCTCTTTTGAATAGGGATTAGTGGCTGCATAAATACTGCCCCAAGAAAGAGCTGATTCCCACAGAATGAAAGCAGCCTTTGCTACTAAAGTGCTAAATGATTACTGGGAGATATGAACTTTTTATAGCATCCTTCTCTGCCGATAGGAGTCTGCTTCCACCTACTGGCTGAAGAATTTCACAATCATCAGCACTAAACAGGTAATTTTTGTACTTGCTTTCTATTTGTGGGCATAATGTCGCTCGTTTCCACCTAGGTCTTCTCCTTTCTTCCAGAACCTCTCAGCTGTCTCTAGTCCAAGCTTCTGGAGTGACTAATTTAACCAACCAGCAGGTTTCATTATGAAAATCGTTAGGCAGCTACAGATATCCATGGTATCCAAGAGGATGCCTGAAGCTTTGAAGAAGTCCATGGAACACAGAACACACCGGAATAGCCCTGAGTAAAATGTTCAAGATGATCCAAGGAGGTATGGTCAAAACTGGAACTTCAATAGACATTTGATTAGCAGTAGTTGAGGACAGGTAGATTCTGTTGCTACAAAGACAATTTTGAGGATTGTGACTGGCCTTTGCTATGTCATACGGGAGAAAACAACTTAAGAAATCCCTAGGAAAGTTGGACTTTCCAGAAAAAAAAAAAAAACTATTTTGTGGTGTGTAATGTTGAGAATATATCAGAAAACTGAGGACTAATTAGAATTTTTTTAGGAAAAAAAAATGTTAGAATGATGCTATTCAAAATAACAGGTAGTTTTGCCACTTAAGTATAAAAATATTCTGGGTTTGAGGCAAGAGAATTAGAAAGAGCTGAGGGAAGAGGTATCTGTATAATGTGAAATGTATTAGAGGGCTCTATCATACGATCCCATAGAATTAGCATGAATGTGGACTTTAATCAAGTAAATGCAAAATGAAACAACAGTGAGATTCCATTTTGTAACTAATTGTCCAAGATTGAAATAATGTATGACTGACAGGATAAAGTAAAAGGTGCACTATTTATGGAAGGACTGTTATTGACACAATCTTTCTGGAAAGCAACTTGAAAACATAGCTTTTTAAAAAAACTTATATTCTTTGCAATAGCAATTTTGTTTCTAAGATACTGTAGAAATAATCATAGCTATATTCAAATAGTTGCATACAAAGAAGTTCATTACAGTATAGTTTATAATTTGAAAATGCCTATTGTAATATCTCCCATGTACTGACGTCATGCTTGGTGCCTTGATACTTAGGAGGAAATAAAGGAGAGACGAAAAAAGAGAGGAAAGAAGAGAGATAATATAAAAGAAGTAATAGAGAATTGTCTATCCCCTCTGTTTTGTTAACAGCCTAATTATTTGGCTTTTCAGACCTTGGAAGAGTTCCATTAAAGAAAAAAAAAAAAAAAAACCTTAGGAAATTGTTTGAGATTTTGTGGCAGTCTGGGGAAAGAGCTGTTCTTCCTCTGCTCCACCTCAGCCATAGTGCAGATCAATACCCTGAAGTTATGCTGTCCAGTACGATAGCCAGTAGCCATGTTATCGTTGTTGTTGTTAGGTGCCGTCGAGTTGATTCCAATTCATAGTGACCCTGTGTACAACAGAGGGAAACACTGCCCTGTCCTGTGCCATCCTCAGAATGGTTGCTATGTTCGATCCCATTGTTGCAGCCACTACGTCATTCCATCTAGTTAAGGGTCTTCCTCTTTTTTGCTGACCCTCTACTTTACCAAGCATGCTTTCTTTCTCCAGGGACTGATCTCTCCTGATAACATGTCCAAAATACGTGAGCTATATGTAGTAGCCATATATGGCTCTTTAAATCTAAATTAAATGAATTAAATAAAATTACAAATTTTGTTCCTTGGTTATACTAGGCACATTTGAAGTGCTCGATAGGCACATGTAGCTAGTCTCTACCACATTGTTCATGTAAAAGTGCTATTGGAAGGCACTGCCCTGAAGACTCAGCATATCCTTAAGTAGAATGTCTATGCCTTGTTGAGCAGTGGGAAAGATTTATTCCTTTCTTCCACTTCAATTACCCCATCCTTTAGTAGGAAAATCCATTTTCCGGGATTTGTCATCACCTGGGTGCAGCTGGGTGGTGCAAGTTGTTAACGTGCTCAGCTGGTAATCAAAAGGTTGGAGGCTTGAGTCCACCCAGAGCTACCTCAGAAGAAAGTCCTGGTAGATCACCTAGATCTAGTCCTGGTAGATCATCTAGAAAATCAACCATTGAAAAGCCTACGGAGCACATTTCTACTCTGACGCACATGGAGTAACCGTGAGTTAGAGCCAACTCGTTGGCAACTGGTCCTGGAACTTCTCCAAAATAATAAATTTAGATTTCCACTTTTTTTCCTTTATCTCATTTCCTCAATTACTTTCAGTATACACTTTGTTCCAACTCATTGAATCTCCAACCTATTAACCTTCAATTTTCCTATCCATTAGTACAGTGATGTCCAATAAAATACCATGAAGTATGATGCTGTAGCATTTTTGGTAGATACTCTTTATCACCTTAAGGAAGTTCTCTTCTATCCATAATTTATTAAGTGTTTTTATCACAAGTAGATAAGGAATCTTATCAAATGACTTTTGTGCATTTATTGAGACGATTTTAATCTTTATTCTGCTGATGCAGTGAATTATACTGATTGATTTTTAATGTTAAGCCATCCAGTCATGACAAAATTCTCAGAATACTAGAAGTAGAAGGGAACTTCTTCAATTTACGTCTACAAAAAGCGTTCTCTGGACTGCCATATCCTTCCCTCACTGTCATAGCTAATATCATAATTATAAAAAACAATACTTTCTCTGCTAAGATTGGGAACAAGGCAGAAACCCTTACTATCGCCACTTCTGTTTTGTGATGTGGTAATCCAAAGATGACAGTGGAGGTCCTAGACAGTACAATAAGTTAAGGGGAAAAAAGCACCCAGATGGAAAAGAGAAGGGTATAACTGTCTTTATTAGCATACAATATGAGTCTACATTGAAAATCCTAAGAAATATATATATATTTTAAATCTAATGAAATAATAGGTGAATTTAGTAAGGTTGCAGGATATAAGTTCAATATACAAAAATAAATTGTATTTCTATATCTTAGCAATATTCAGAAATTAAAATTAAATTAATAATATAGTTTTTATAGCATCAAAACATGGAATTCTTAAGGATAAATTTGACAAAAGCTTTGCAAGATCTGTGAACTGAAAACTACAAAATTTTGTTGAGAGAAATTAAAGAAAACGTAAATAATGGAGAAATACCTCTTTTTCATACGTGATGACTCAATATTGTTAAGAAGGCAATTCTACCCAAGTTGACCTATGTACTCAATGTAATCCCTATCAGAATCTCAGCAGACATTTTGGCAGAAATTGACAAGCTAATTCAAAAAATGTACATGGAAGTGACAAAGACCCAGAACAATAACAACAGTTTTGAAAAGAACAACAATGTAAGAAGACTTACACTGATTTTAAAATGTATTATAGGGCTACAGTAACCAAAACAGTATGGTATTGGCATAAAGACAAACATACTGATCAATGGCAAAGAATAGAGAGTCGGAAATACTCACACATTTATGTTTAATTGATTTTTTACAAAAATGTTATCAATTTAATAGGGAAAAAAAGCATCTTTTTAACAAAAATGCTGAGTAAATAGGATAACAATAGGTAAAATAATGAACCTTTAACCTTCCTTACACCTTATACTCAGAATGGAACGTAGGCCTAAACATAATAACCATGAACGTAAAACGTCTAGAAAAATAAAAGAAAATCTTAGTGACCTTGATTTTGCAAAGATTTTTCAGTTTTTTTTTTACAAAAATAGCTAACTATAAAAGAATAAAAAGCAATAAATTGGGCTTTATCAAAATTTTAAACTTCTGCTCTTGAAAATATTTGCAAATATATAGCCAACACAGATCTGGTTTTCTGATTATATAAGGCAGCTCTGACTCATGATAACCTTATATGTAACAGAATGGAATGTTCCCAGGTCCTGTGCCATCTTCATGATCATTGGTATGCCCGAGTCCAGTTTTGTGGCCATTATGTCAATCTATTTCATTGACAGTTTCTCTTGTTTTCGCTGACCCCCTGCTTTACCAACCACGATATCCTTTTCCAAGCGTGATTGGAGACAAACATAAAAATTGGGCTACAGATTTGCACATTCCATAAAATATAGATGATAGATAGACAGCAAGCAAATAAGCATATGAAAAGAAGTTCAACACCACTAGTCATTAAAAACCCATTGCCACTGAGTCAATTACAACTCATAGCAACCCTATAGGACAGAGTAGAACTGTCCTGTCCTATAGGGTTTCCAAGGAGCAGCTGGTGGATTCGAACTGCCGACCCTTTGGTGAGCAGCTGTAGCTCTTAATCACTGTACCACCAGGGCTCCCACTAGTTGTTAGGGAAATGCAAATTAAAATCACAATGAGATACCCCTATATATCTATTAGAATGACTAAAAAAAAGACTATTCACACCAAGTGAGGATGTGGAGGAACTGGAACTCTCATACACTGCTAATGAACTGTAAAATGATACAACCATATTAAAAAATCAATTGAAAATTTCTTAAAAGTTTAAACATATACCTTTCTTATGACTCAGGCATCCACTACTAGGTATTTATTCAAAAGAAATGAAAACATATGTCCACACAAAGTCTTATAAACAATTGTTCATAGTCAAAAACTGGAAACAACCCAAATATCCATCAACAGATAGACAAATTGTGTCAGATTCATATAGTGGAATACTATTTAATACAGAAAAGAATGAACTACTAATATACACAAAACATGATTGAATCTCAAAATAATTATTCTGAATGAAAGAAGTGAGGCAAAAAGGAGTACATACTGATTATATTAATGTAAAATTCTAGAAACTGTATTAATCTATAGTGACAGAAAGAAGATCAGCGGTTATCTGGGACTGCAATGAAGGTTGAGAGGGAAGTGCAGTAGAAAACTTCTGGGGTGGTTATTATATTTATTGTCTTGGTCTCATAGATCAATGCATATGTCAAAACACATTAAATTGCACACTTTATGTACATGAAGTTTACTGTATATTAATTATTCTTCAATAAAACTTTTCAAAAAATTATTTGTGCTTGCATATACTTTAGAAAGCTTTTTCATTTCTCCATGTGAATAACAATAATAAAAAGCAGTAACAGTTACCTTCAAGTTGATTGTAATTCACGGCTACCGTATGTGTGTCAGAGTAGAACTGTGCTCCACAGGATTTTCAGTGGCTGATTTTACAGAAGAAGATCACCAATCCTTTCTTCTGAGTCACCACTGTGTGGACTGAAACTTCTAATGAACTTTTTTTTTTTTATTCAAGAGTTTTTTTTAATTGTTGTAAAAATATGTATAACAAAATATTTGCCAATTCATGTATCAACCATGTTGTACGACCATCACCAATATCCATTGCCAAATTTTCCGTCACCATAAACAGAAATTCAATGCAACCTAAACAGTGCCTCCCCCATTCCCACTCCCTCCTACCCTTGGTAACCGCTATTAAACTTTGATCCTAAAAATTTTAGCAAAAGTGATGTTTGCCGGAATCATAAAGGGGCCGTCTGTGAGAGGCCAGTAGGTGAAAGGCAGAGAACCGAATCCACCACTTCTCTGCTATTCCACCTTATTCTGGTCATAAGAATAGCTTTATGGAACTGGGGTTCCCAAAATAGATGTCTTTCACACCCAAATAACAACCAGGTAGGAAAATCGTAGTTTAAAAGCTGAGCTTCCTTTCCCCCTAGATGAGGGATTCTGGACAGTTCCCTTTGTGGGAACTGAAGAAGTGTCTCTCATTCAAACGGATGCCAGTTTATGATTGTCCAATTATTCCCTGTTCTCTGTCTTTGATGGCCCAGATGTTCACAATTTCTTGTAATAAGTTCTTTCATCTGAAAAGTCGTTCTGCACAGAGATACAAAATCCTCCCCAGTTCGCCAGTTTTTTTTTTTTTTAAATTGTACTTCAGGTGAAGGTTTACAGAACAAATAGTTTCTCATGAAACAGTAGTACACATATTGTTTTATGACATTGGT
>NW_004444249.1:36245-74426 GCF_000243295.1 Trichechus manatus latirostris
CTGGAACCATCCTGTCCTATTTTTGTAAATGTTTTAATATTGTCCGCTCTCTTCAGGGAATTCAGTAGTTATTTTTCTCATTTATTGATTGTAGATTTGCTTGTTTCATCCTTTTTTTAATTTGGCTATGTCTGAGCAGGGAGGCTGTGTGTTCTTTGTTGTTTGCTCATCGGTGGGCACTATACTTTTTGCCTCCTTCCCCAGTTGGCAGGGTCAGTTTCTCAGATATGGTACAGCAGGGCAGGTCTAGCTTAAGAGGAGTTACTGGGACAGGTTGTTTGTGGCACTTACTACAGCCACCAGAACGGGTCGGTAATCAGTGCAGGGCAGGTTCCAGTAGGCAGTGCCTGTGCTGCTTGGTTGTGTGATGTTAAGCGCACAGTGCAGGTAGACAGGATGTAGGGGGAAATTGTTATGTGTGGAGCGAAGATGGATATGGGAGAGAAGAGAGAGAACAGGAGCCAAAAACATACAAATAAACAAGAGTGCTAGGTGAGCTTGCCGTTGGAGTGGAGAGATGAGAGACTATGAAATGGAGAAAAACAAAAAGGGGAAGAAGAAGAAAAAAAAGAATGAATAAATAAAATCAGAAAAGAAAAAGAATGGCAAAGCTCCCAGGGATCCCACCGGTGTGGCTATGAGGTCTGGGGAAGTTGTTCTCAGGTGTTGCAGTACAGTCTGGCTAGAAGGCATAGAGGTATTCAGCGCCAGGTATTCAGGGAACAGAAAGAGAAGGAAGGTATAGAGAGACGAGAAACTGAGTAATGAAGAAAGACAGAAAAGGAAGAAAGAGAGAAAAGAAAACAAAACAACTTAAAAAAAAAAAAGAACAAGAAAAGCCCCCCAAAAAACAGAAAAAAAAGAAAAAAACTTCTGCGCAAGCCGAGGGGGTAGGTTCCAAGTTGCACAGCACCACCTGGCCTGAACGGGCTCCCAACTCAAGAAAACGAAAAGAAAACAAACAAAGAATTCAAAACAAACAAACAAACAAAAGCCCCTGGATCCCACCAGCGTGGCAGCCCAGACCGGGAAGTAGTTCCACTCTTGAACGGAGCTCCGCAGCCCCTCAGGAAAAGGCAAAGATGGCGCATGGAGCCAGGTATTTGAGCGAAAGGAGGGGGAGGTGGTGAGCGGTAAGGAAGAAATCAAAAGAAGCAGAAAAATGCAATACCAGCAGCCAAGAAACGGCACTCAGAGAGCAGGACGGTGCTGGCGGGTGGAATCCAAGCAGCCAGTGCTTCCCGGACAAGAGACTGGGGCCGCGGGAAGCAGAGGAGGCTGAGTGGGGGTGAAGAAGGGTGGGGGTGTGGGAAAGCGTATATCACAAATTACCGGTTGTTTTGTCTCCCGCTAGAAGCTCCGTGAAGTTGCTTTCTCGTACCCCCTATTTGCTGGTCTCCAATAAGAGTCCAAGATGGCACATCCACACTGCATTGGCTGATAGGGGACCTCTGCATGAATCTCTCCTCACTCTCCGTTTTCTGTCAGTTTTCTCACTCCATTTGGTGCTTGGCTGAGTTCTTTATCTCTTCATTTGATGTTTTAGGGTTTCAGGATTGCTGTTTTCTCTGTTTGGTTTAGTTTTTTGGATCTTTGCTGTGGAGGGACGGCGTGGTGCTTCTCCCTAGAGCACCATTTTGCTGGAAGTCCTCCCTAACGAACTTTTTAACAAACTTCCAATCTTTCCGTTTGCAGCCCAGTGTGTAAATTGTTTGCACCACCCAATTTTTTTCACTCTTCAAGTGATTACATATCTCAAATTGAAGACCACTGGGCTAGAACATTAAAACATAAGATGGGTGGAAGAAGAGATGCTAGATCTCTTTCTGTGTTGATAATGTTGACAGCTGGCAATGGAGAATCCTTATAGTCATAGTTGATTCATTCATCCAAAAATACTTATTGCATACTTACAATGTACCAAGCACTGTACTAGACTCTGACAGAACAAAAGAGATGATGTTTTACCCTTTTGTTACTCATATTTTAATGGTACCAAACCCAAAATCTTTTGCCATCGAGTCAATTCCTATTCATAGTGATCTTATAGGACACAGCAGAACTGCCCCATGGGGTTGCCAACGAGTGCCTGGTGGATTTGAACTGCCAACCTTTTAGTTAGCAGCTGTAGCTCTTAACCACTATGGCACCAGGGTTTCCCAAAACTTCATAGACACATCCAAATTCCCTGAGGGGACTGAATTAGTAGCCTGAGGGCTGGGGACCGTGGTCCTGGGGGACATCTAGTTAAATTGGCATAAAGTTGTTTATAAAGCAAATGTTCTACATCCTACTGTGGTGAGTAGCATCTAGGGTCTTAAAAGCTTGTGAGTGGCCATCTAAGATGCTCCACTGGCCCTACCCTGTCTGGAGCAAGGGAGAATGAAGAAACCCAAGACACAAGGGAAGTTTAGTCCAAAGGACTAATAGACTACAACTACCACAGCCTCCACCAGAGTGAGTCCAGCACAACTAGATGGTACCCGGCTACCACCACTGACTGCTCTGACAGGGATGACAATAGACATTCCCAGACAGAGCTGGAGAAAAATGTAGAACAAAATTCTAACTTACAGAAAAAGACCAGACTTACAAGGTCTGCCAGAGACTGGAGAAACCCCGAGAGTATGACCCCTGAACACACTTTTAACTCTGTACTGAAGTCACTCCTGAGGTTCACCCTTCAGCCAAAGATTAGACAGGCGCACAAAACAAAATGAAGCTAAATGGGCATACCAGCCCAGGGGCAAGGATGAGAAGGCCAGGAGGGGTCAGGAAAGCTGGTAATGGGGAACCCAAGGTCGAGAAGGGGAGAGTGTTGACATACCATGAGGCTGGAAATCAATGTCACAAAACAATATATGTATTAATTGTTTAATGAGAAACTAATTTACTCTGTAAACCTTCATCTAAAGTACAATAAAAAAATTCAAAGCATAAAAAAAAATTAGCAGGTTAGAGACAGAGGCACACACACTGGGGAAGACAGATGCCATGTGTGGATCTCTAAGGAACCAAGGAATGCCGTAAGCTACTGAAAAGGACAAAATCTACATGGCTGAGACTCTGATTTGGACTTTTAGCCTCCGGAATTGTGAGAAAATAAATTTCTGTTCTTTAAAGTCACCCACTTGTGATATTTCTGTTACAATAGCAATAGGTAACTAAGACATCAGGGAAAAGATTCTTTAGATACTTGTGGACTATCGAAAAAGGTCTTGAGTATGTCTTCTAAGCGAGCTAGGAAGCCATTGGAAGATCTTGAACACAATTTTCACAGAGAATTTCATCATTTTTCATCAGCTTCATGTTTGACTCTTTAAGCATAATGACTTGTTGACTACTTTTAATATTTTTACCCATTGATGACTGGATAACTGCTTATATATGATTATAGAGAACTTTTTTACTTCTTTAAATATTTTTCTAGTTAAAATCTTTGCTTTTAGCATTCCTTCTTTTGTCTAAGTTTTCTTTAAATGGAAAATTCATTTATTCATTCATTTAAAAAAATATTTATTAAGTATCTACTAGCTACCAGGCACTATTCTTGGCACTGAAAATACAGCTGTGAACAATATAGACAAAAACCTGTCTTTTGTCTTCTGCAGCTAACCTTATAGTGGAACTGCATGGCTGCTGAGGGCAGGAGAAGGGAGTTAATAAGAAAAACATGTGAGTAAAATTTATGGTATGATGGGTAATGAGAGAAAACCAAAGTATTAAAAAGATATAATGGGTGTCACAATGGTTCATATTTTTAAAAATTGTCAGAGAAGGCCCCACTGAAAAATTATCACTGCACAAAAAGTCCTAGAAGACGTTAAGGGAGTAACCTGTGCAGATATCTGGAGGGAAAATATTCCAGGCAGAAAAAACAGGAAGTACAAAGATCCTGAGTACAGAGTCTGTACATTACTGGGCTTTGAGGCCATTCTTTGGGTTCTTTTTTTATGGAGAGTGATATGGGAAGAGACTGGAAGATGTGAGCAGAGCAGTCACATAATATGACCTGACCTATTTTGACAAGTTCTCTCTAGCTGCTGTGTTGAGATTTGCACAGGGGCGGAGGGTGGAGGAGAGGGGTGGCAAATGGTAAGGAGATAGACTGAGATACAAATTAAAAGGTATTGCAGTAGCTCAGGACGAGGGTGATAGCAGTGGAGGTGTTAAGAAGTAGTTAGACTCTGGATATATTTTGAAAGTAAAGTCTAATATGAGTGTGAGTAAGCATGATTCCAACAACAATCAACCATATGAGACGAAGTGGTCAACATTTACCCAGAAGCAAAGGCAAGGAAGGGAAGGGAAGCTAGATCAACGGAATCAGAACAAACAGAACGGGAATAATGAGAATGCTGACACAATGTGAAAATCATAACCAATGTCACAGAACAATTTGTATAAAAATTATTCAATGGTAACATAATTTTCTGTGTAAACTTTCACCTAAAACACAATAAAATATATTTTTTAAATAAAATAAAATGCTTACTAAAAAAAAGAATGGTTCCAAGATTCTTTTCTTGTTCAACTGGAAGACTGGAATTGCTATTTTTTGATACAGGGAATATTAATAGAGAAGAGGTTTGGGAGGGGAAGATGAGAAGATTAGTGTGAGACATGTTAAGTCTGAGATGCCTATATCTTAAGAGAGATGGTAAATAGGCAACAGATAAATCTAGAGGTCAGGAGTAAGGTCCTCGCCACAAATAAAAACTTCGGAGTTATCAACATATTTAAAGACATGAGAATAGATGAGATGAGCAAAATCTAACCGTTGAGCCCTGAGACCCTCCAACTGAAGAGACCAGATATATGTAGAGTATTTAGGAAATGAGGTGGAAATGGAGTAGCCAGTGAGTTACAAGGAAAATCACAAAGAGTGACGTCCTACAAAATGCTGCTAATAGTTCAAGTAAGATACAGACCGTTAGATGTAGCATTTAGATAATTTATGACTTAGGCAAGAGTAATTTGAGTGGAAAGTCAAGGGCAAAAACCTGACTCATGAGAGAATGTTTAAGAGAAAGAATTAATTGCAAACAATGAACGTAGATATTGTGGAGTTTTGTTTTGTTTCATTTTGTTTCTGTAGAAAGATCACAAAAATAGGGCAATACCTGGAAAGGGTATGGGACCAAAAGAGGGGTTTTTGAAGACAGGAAGGTGATGGCATGTTTACGTGCTGCTGAGAAATTTTGTTTGTTGTTGTTGTTAGGTGCCATCGTGTTGGTTCCGACTCATAGCGACCCTACGTACAACAGAAACACTGCCCGGTCTTGCACCATCCTCACAGTTGTTGTTATGCTTGAGCCCATTACTGCAGCCACTATGCCAGTCCATGTCATTGAGGGTCTTCCTCTTTTTCGCTGACTGTCTACTTTACCAAGCATGATGTCCTTTTCCAGGGACTGATCCCTCCTGATAACATGTCCAAAGTATGTGAGATGAAGTCTTGCCATGCTTACTTCTAAGGAGCACTCTGGCTGTACTTCTTCCAAGATATATTTGTTTGTTCTTCTGGCAGTCCGTGGTATATTCAGTATTCTTCACCAATACCATAATTCAAAGGCATCAATTCTTCTTCCGTCCTCTTTATTCATTGTCCAGCTTTCGCATGCATATGAGGAAATTGAAAACGCAATGGCTTGGGTCAGGTGTACCTTAGTCCTTAAAGTGACATCTTTGCTTTTTAACACTTTAAATAGGTCTTTTGTAGCAAATTTGCTTAATGCAATGTGTCATTTGATTTCTTGACTGCTACTTCCATGGACATTGATTGCAGACCCAAGTAAAATGAAATCTTCGATAACTTCAATCTTTTCTCCATTTATCATGATGTTGCTTACTGGTTCAGTTGTGAGGATTTTTGTTTTCTTTACGTTAAGGTGTAATCCATACTGAAGGCTATAGTGTTTGGTCTTCATCGATAAGTGCTTCAAGTCCTCTTCACTTTTAGCTAGCAAGGTTGTATCATCTGCATATCGCAGGTTGTTAATGAATTTTCCTCCAATCCTGACGCCCTGTTCTTCTTCATATAGTCCAGTTTCTTGGATTATTTGATCGGCATACGTATTGAATAAATATGGTGAAAATTTACAACCCTGACACACACTTTTTCTGATTTTAAACCACACAGTATCCCCTCGTTCTGTTTGAACGACTGCCTCTTGATCTATGTACAAGTTCCTTATAAGCCCAATTAAGTATTCTAGAATTCCCATTCTTCACAATGTTATCCATAATTTGTTATGATCCACACAGTCAAATGTCTTTGCATAGTGAATAAAACACAGGTAAACATCTTCGTAGTATTCTCTGCTTCCAGCCAAGATCCATCTGACATCAACAATGATATCCCTCATTTCACGTCCTCTTCTGAATCTGGCTTGAATTTCTGGCAGGTCCCTGTGGATGTACTGTACCTGTAGTGGTCATGGTGTAGGTTCCTTGAAATTTACCTTTTGAAGGGATTGCAGTTGTTGTGGTGACAAGATCTAGGGAGAGAAGAAGTCAAGATCATTTGAGGACAGAAATTCAAAAAGCCAAGAAGCCAGAGTAGTAGTAGGATATTTTTCATGGTTGTGGGAATCACCAATAATTGTAATAACAGTAGTACTTGAGAGATTTGGTTTGAGCCAACAGCTAAAATTTTCAGAGAATGAGTAAAAGTGACTTAAGGTTTGGTATATAATTGTAATAAGAAGAGGGCTAAGTAGTAGAGTCTTTTGATATGAGATTCATAACTACAGCTTTTGAGGAAGAAAGAAGGGAAAATGAGAAGGAAATAACAGGTGAGATGAATTGCAAACTGGACCATATCCAGGTCTAGTGATAGAAGCAACATGGAGGATAAAGCAGCTCCTACTTAGCATGGCTGCAGGAGGGGCAGTGTCTTCAGGATAGGGCCAGGTTTAAGTTAGAGCTAGAAAGTGAAGGAAAAAAATTCAGAGAAGAGGCTGAAAGTAAAGAGAATTTTACTTATAATTAACCATGAGTTCCAGAAAGCTCTAGAGAAGGGTTTCAGTTCAAGATAAGGAGAGGCATAGGTGATGGGGGTCGAAAACTAGATGTGCAGAGCCATGTGGACGTTAAAGAGGAGGTGATGAGAGTGATCGGAGAGCTATTAGCTGCTTGTGGTGGTGACTAACGCAAGTGTGATAAGGGACATAATAAGACCAAAAAAAAAAAAAAACCCATTGCCATCAAGTCGATCCTGAGTCATAGCAACCCTATAGGACAGGGTACAACCGCCCCATAGACTTTCCGAGGAGTCATTGGTGGATTCAAACTGCCAGCCTTTTGGTTAGCAGCCTAAGGCTTAACCACTGTGCAACCAGGCTCCATAATGAGATGAGTCACAGCAATGCCAGGGCTTTGAATTTTGGTGAGTAGAGAGAGATGGGGTTCTTTCCAGGAGCATATAGCTTTCTGGTGCTACCTCTTAACCGCTTCCCAGGAAGGTGTGATGGGCAGAGCAGCAGCAGTTTTGTTCTGAACTGGAAGGCTCTCTCTGGAACCATACCTATGGTACTCACCTGAGAACTCTGGGGAGTAAAAACTGTTGGAAAAAAACTGTTGTGCACAAGTCTTAGAGGTTTTGCTTGTACTCATTTGATATAAATTAACTGCTTTAAATATCTATAATACACAAAGATCGTACAATAAGTCCAACTAGATATTGACTCTATAATGTGACAAGTATTGTATAAGGCTCTTTAAATACATTATCTAAATTCTTACCCCAAGTATTATTTTCCTCACTTTATAGATAAAGGTATTGATGCTTAGAAAACTCCAGTTACCTACTGAAGTTCATGTTGCCAGCAAGTAGCAGAGACAAATTGGCATCTAAGTTTATCAGATGCCAAAGACTGTCAAGATATTCTTGGAAATAAGCAGTCAATAGTTCTTTTTTTGTTTGTTTGTTTGTTTTTAGCAAATATATGCAATTCTATTGATCAGTGTTGTTAGCATAATACTGACTTTGAAAGAACTGTTGCAACATGTCTTCTCTCCGATCACGCCTCTTTTTCCACAAGTCCCACAAGAAAAGCGGTTTAATTACTCAAACAGTCATGCAGACAGAAGGACATGGAAAATGCTCTTTGGCCTCTGGAAACACACCAGAATTTCACCACTGACAGTTTTAGTTTAGGGATCAGAAAACTTCTCAGTTATTTTGTACTGTATTACCTTCATTCTATCTATGCATTTGTCTCAAAACTACTTGATGTGCTGTGGGCCAAATGGATGTTTGAGGGAAAGCCCGTTAGCATGAGAACACCTAAACCAATCCCACTCTGAATGAAAGAAAAATTCACAAACACAGCTGAAAATGTCCTATATGTCAGTAGCTTTCAAATCCGGCAATAATGTCAAAATTATCTGAAGTGCTTATTAAAAATGCATTATCTTTGTATTTTTGTTCACACCCAATCCCATGGAATCAGAATCTCCTGACTGTGGAATTGCTGCTTTGACAACCCCAGTAGATTCTGACTCAGCAGAGAAGTATTTGGGACCCGCTTCCTGAATCTTCCTAGCCCCTGGTCTACATTTCTCAGTTACCTACATTTCCTAACCTTATAATCTCCTGCAAACTCTTCAGCTTGTCTCATGATTCCAATACTTCCAAGAACAAACCAGGAATAGAACTCATCTACCAAATAACTGGGAGAGGAAGTTTAGTCCATGTTGCTGCAGCTGTAGCAACAATGTCCTACCACAGTGATAAAGAATAACAATGTTTTGATACATGCAGTCCTCATTGCTATATATATTTGTTCATGTGAGAGAAGAGTCTGTATCTTATCATATTTGTACCTCCAGAACAGAGTCTAGTATCTAAGGTGTAATAGGCGGTTTGAGTTAGTGAATGAAAAAATGAATTATACTTCATCTCTAGTCAAGAAAACTTTCAACTGGGTCAAGTTCTTCCCTTCTCTAAAAACCAAGTCCATAGAAAGAAACTATGTGACCCCTTTTTTCTTAAGCTCTGTTGTAATAAATCTATCATGCAAAGTAGTCTTGCCTTGTGTCAATTTTTTGAAAAATTTTGCCTTTTGAGGAGACCTATCTTGTACTGAATTTTCACTTCCCTATTCCATGCAGGACATCTAGCATCCAATCTCATCATATTAGAACTGTATCCAAGTACCAAACAGAGTACCTTTTTGGTCTTTGAATTTTTAAGTAACTTGAAGACATATTCAAAAAATTGATTTGAATTCTTTTCTGTTTGGAAGAGTTTTAAATACCTAGATAATCTGTTGTATTTATATTTCAGAAGAAGAAACCTTATGCACCAACCTAATTGCATGAACAAATACAAGCCACTCCTAGAAGTAAAGATTCATTTTTAACTTTAATATGAAAAATAAGTTACAAATTTTGAGATAGTATTAATGTAACCTTTGAAACTTAGGAGTATGTAGCAGACATCTAGAATTAGCTAGGTAATTTTCTTCTATTTACCTAGGACAATGACCTAAAAAGATGGTTAATCATCATTAGACTGATAAAAAAAAGAAGTCAACTGTTTATACAGGGACTTTAACAACTGATAAAAGGAAAGAGCTTGGTGCTGTTGCTGTAGGATTCTAAGTCCAGGTAAGAATTTTTGAAATTCTCTAATTCCAACACTTGTGCTTAAGAAATTTTCACAAATATCAAGGAAAAAAAGTATTTTTATAATCATATTAAATATTGCAAATTTTATGCTTTCTGTCGTCTTCATACCTATGTTCTAACCCCTTAAAACTTATCAAATATCCATTCTGGAGATAGATAATAAGCACCAGGTTTATATCTTCTGAAAGATTAATTACAGAAAATCTTAAGTTTGTAATTTAAAAATAAAGTTTGAAATCCTGTTCCCATTACTTTCTAGACAAACCAAGCTTCAAGTCTCTGAAAAAATTGATCTCTGGTTGCCTTCCTAAAATTGCTACAAGGCAATTATTTTTACTAACTTCATGGAATTATTAGATTAGTTTCCCCATTTCCTCCATTCCAACTTTACTGAATAAGGCGGGGGGTGGTGTTAGCAAAAAAGAAATGGGATGTATCTCAAGGCCACTTAATGACCTCCACTTCCCTCATTTCAATTCAAGTTTGATTCGAGGTAAGAAAAAAGAAAGATTTTCTCTCAAATTAAAAAAAATCTGCTCAGCACAGCTCCTGGCTCAACTACTCAACTAAGGGCTCAATAAATATTAGTTCCCTTCTCCAATTTGAAAAGGTGGGTGCCTTATGAGACAATTGTTGATACTCTGTAAGTAAGGTGGGGGGAGGTGAAGGAAGACCCCCCCTAAACAAAATCTAAGAAGTTAGGAAACGCTGTTTTCCCTTTTTTTCTCCTCAGTCACGTAGGTAAATGTTAGAAACAGGGTCTCTTGTTTAGTCCCCTGCACTGCTTTTCTATGACTCCTGAAATAGTAAAACTTTAGTGCAGCCTCTTTGTGTCTTAGAATCAGCGGGTGCAGATAAGAAGAGGTAGGTGAGAATCTGCCCCCTAGCACGCCCCAATCAACCTGGGTAGTACCGGGCTGTTATGCCTGGTTGTCTTCTTCAGGAAAGAGCTGTAAAGGTAGATCGGAGTGTCCATGGCCCGGTCTTATAAACAGAGTGTCCCAACATTTCATTCGTATGTCCGTCATTGGCACTCTGAAAAAATATGTCCAGAGAAAAATATGGCAAATGTCTAAAAATCAGGTTCAGAATGCCACGGTGAAATGGATAGTGTGATTTTTAGAATCAAGCCTAAATTCATATTTCAGCTTTCTGATTATTAGTTACAATTTAACTTTCAGAGAAATGAGAAACAAAGTACCTACACTTACTATTTCCTTTCTGGGTATTTTATCCCCAAACCTAGGAGAGTACTGTGGAAGAGTGGTCGGTCTGGGGAAGTAGGGGGCATGCTTAATATCAAAGCGATTTTGTTCAACAGGAAGGAAAAAGGGAGAAGGTCAACCCCAGCAGCTGTAAAAGAGCAAGGAAGAAGAAAATACATTAAAAATCCACTGGGTCTGTGGAAGGAAAGGAGAATTTTTTTTGACCCCCAGAAGGCAGGTAGCTGTTCCTCTGTAACTGACATAATGACCGTGTTAGACTCTTCTGCCCAAAGTGTGGTTGTAGATTCTGTGAGGGGCTCACACCCATACAGGTAAAAGTAATGACCATACACGTTATATTCTTCAATGGAGCAGCAGTGTGTAGAGGTTATTTCAACCAGAGGTCACAAGGAAAATATCAAAGAGGTGAGATTTTTGGCAGAATTAAAACCAAAAGAAGGGGGAGAGCATTAAAGGTGAATAAGAAATAAACAAATGGGCAGAAACTTTTCTTCTGGGGACCGTGGTTCCACATGGCTGAAGGTGATTAAGGGTGTATTGAGAAATGAGACTAAATATAAGGTCTAGATTAATATTTTACTCCAAGTAAAAAGTATACATTCTATTTTTTATGGTACAAGGGACTTTTGAAAGAATCTGAGAAGGGGATGTGGTGTGTGCTGGATAGGGAGACGGCCAGGGAACAGAACGGCCAGAAGTGAGTCAATTGTAATAAACAAGGTCAGCAGCGGTGAGACAATTTCCTTCGAGAATATTTGTTCGGTAGGCAAAAAAAAAAAAAAAAAAAGTGTCTAAAGCTAAAGGGACATTATTCGCCTTGCAGGTTATTCAGAGAGATTTGCAAATATAGAATTAAGTAGTAAAAATTGATGTCAAACATTTAAATGATGGAGAAAGGTACAGAAACAGGTACTCATGGAAAAAGTAACATGAAATTTATCAAGGGGCTGCATAAGCTCTGGGCACCACCGAACTACTGATCTCCTTGTCACCCACTCCACTGAAGAACTAAACATACCTAAGGCACAGACACGTTTGGAACACACGCAAAAAGTGGATAATTGGGGTTTCCTCGGACACACTTAGGTACAAGTTTCTACACTCCTGCATAAGTTTATATACACTCACATATGTTGTTGTTAGTTGTCATTGAGTTAAATACCTTCAGATATTTCACATTTCTATATTTACATATCATCATTAAATATGCATTGTATATATTCATGGTCTTTGTTATTAATACCAGGCAAACAATAAACCCTTGTTGAATAAATAAAAGAATAAAATATACATATAACATTAAACATATTGTATAATTGGTATCCAATTAATATTCATTTATCTATGCTTAGATGTCTGTATATGGAAATATTTTAGGTATATAAACGTTATTATACACATTTGTTTAAACAAGAATAAGTTTTCTAAACCCTAGTGAAAACCCATTTTTTTCTATTTAAAGGTCTGAATCTAATGAACAAACTGAATCACTTTACTAGTCTTTAAAGTAGGGGCCTAATAACTCTCAAAATTACAATTCCTCTTACACTTTGACCACAAAACTCCACTTCTAGTAATGTATCCTACAGATAGTCTAGCACATGAGTAAAATGACATATGGCTTAATGAGAACTTTTTCTAATATAAAACAATTAGGTACAACCTAAATGTTTATCAATATAGAGCTAGCTAAATATGTTATGGACAGAGGAACACCTTATAACAAGAAGAAAACTGAGGAGACCCTTTATTAATATAAAGTTAAGTGTATAAAGCAGGGTAGAAAGGTAGAGAGAAGTGTTTATAGAATGTTCCATTTGTGTTTTAAAAAAGAGGAAAATACGTATTTTATTAAAAATGTTTATCATCCCTCTGGATAAGATTCATTAGAAGCTGATAATATCAGTCCCTAGAACAGGAAAATAAACATCTGGGGGATAAGCGTCAGAAGGAGAATCTTTACTATATTGCTTTTTAATCTTTTGCATTTTCAACTATATACATGTATTTTCTCTTCAAAAATAAATGAACAAAATTGAAGTAGGGTCATGATGGTGGCAAGGTCAAGCATCACCAGCATCTCTGAGAGGTACTTGGAGTACAATTTGTTCTTTTTTAAAAATCGAAATCTACTCGCTCCTTGAGCCTGGTTCCAGTGGTATCTCCCCTCTGAAACCTTCTTAAAAACCAAACCAAATCTGTTGCTGTCAAGTTGGTTCTGACTCATGGCGACTCCATGTGTTACAAAGTAGAACTGCTCCATAGCATTTTCTTGGCTGTAATCCTTATGGAAGCAGATCTCCAGGCCTTTCTTCAGCAGTAAACCACCACCTATAGGTGAGGAGTCAAGTTCAAATTGTTTGTGCCACCCAGGGACCTTCTTCCAAACCTAAAACCCATTGCCATCGAGTCAATTCCAACTCATAGAAACCCTATATCACTCCAATTACAATTCATTACATTATGATTGTATCCATTTTATTTGAGCATCTGCTATGTGCAATACACTGTTTGGCACTTTGTAAAACTATAAAGACAAATTAAACATAAACTTGCCTTTTTAAAATTTTATCAGGTAGATACGTAGAAAAATAATTTTTTTTCTCCCTAATGTCTGCAATGTAAAATTTTTGTTCACATAATCTATTGTGTGCATCTACATTATCTTATTTATTTGTTGTTCTGAGTTTCTCTCCTTAAATTTATCTCCCTAACTAAATTATAATCTCTGTAAAGTTAGGACTGTGTGTGTTTTTTTCCCTTGTCCTTTTGTATCCAGCACTTACCCAGCCCAGTGCTCAGCACAAAAGAGGCCCTGAGCGAATGTTAGTGGATTGACTATTTGATTGAGTGATTGATGTTGATCTTGTGACTTTTCTTGTTTCTGAATGGCATATTGTTAAAGTGAAATAAATCCTGCTTTTTCTCCCCTGGATAGGTGATCATTTCTACTCAAGCATCCGTGACAATTGAAGAACATTCACAGGATATTTGTGCTTCAAACATGGACCAAAATCATCCTTTGAATTCGACAGCAGAGGAACAACCCCCTGGCAAAAGGAAAGCTAGACACTGCGATGGATTCAAGGTGGAATGAGTTTCATGTTTCCAAACTGAAATAAGTATTCGGGGGATTTTTATTTAAAGAAAAGGCTACAAGTTGTTTAGAAAAGCATTATTTCTCAAATTAGAATTCTCAACTAAAGCATACATTAAAACATTTGAAAAATTATTCATGTCTTGATTTAAATCAATCTGTGTATCTGATTATAGTATTTCTTTAGTGATATTTCAGATGTTTAAAAGTTTAATAATGGTGAAACTTAGAAATATTTTGATATCATCTCTCTAGTTCTTGATGGACCAAAAATAGTTATTACTGTGAGAAAAATAAAAGAAAACGTTGTTAATGGATAGCATGCACAAAAAAAATTCTTACAACTGATGTATACACTTGGAAGATTAATTGGTCTTGTGGATCACTTTGTGATCTTGATATAGTTACCTATAAGTATACACAAATGGCCAATAAGCACATAAAAAGATATACATATTAAAGTATAGCACTGTCTATACTGATAAATAATGTAGTCTGAAGAAAAAAAGATCTGAAATAACAATCAAATGACCTGGCCCAAAGTTCTTGGTGATGACTTCAGAAAGTTATTTTTTCTATATGCATGTTGGTAAAAGTAATAGTCTTATCTCTTGCTTTTGTCACAAAACTGTGGGACATTAAGTGCTGTAGACTAGATTGGAATTTTTATAAACAGGAAGATAATTGTTTTCTCCATTTTATAGAAAACTAAGACTCATAGAAGTTGAGGTTTGCCTGAAATCACCTAGTATATAAATTGAAAACAGAATCCAAGTCAAAGCCCTTGAAACCCCATAGACAGGTTTTGAGAAATAAAAAAATCAGTCATGGCCACCTTTTACCAATATGTTAAGTTTCTTTACTCAGTCAAATATGTTGTCTTGGCCGGCTGAATAAAGATGACAGAGGGCAGACCGAATTGCAATAATGTTATATAAGGTCTCTTTTAACTTTGTTCCGGGAACATGAAGTCTGTTTGTTTTCAGAGATTATTGGGAAAGCTTGTTCTAGCGGTATATCTGAATAATATTTAAGGAGAATGGTAGCCACTGAAAAAGGTATTGGTTAATACAATTTTATGATGTTCTATTTTCCATGGGTAATATTGTGTGCTGGATTATTTCTTCCTTTAAACAATGAGTCTTACAGTAATTTGGTTTGCATGGGCATAGGAAAATGACAACAAAATGGCTGAAGCAAATAAGATTTCCGGAGTGGTACCTTGCAGCACAGTTGGAGAAGAGCTGGGCATTAGCAAGACAGCACTGTGTGTAAAGCACACGTACACATAATCTGCAACCAGTAACAACCAGAGAAATAATAACTAATATTTATTGATCACTTACTATATACTTGCCTGCTCCAGTGTCCTTTTTTTTTTTTTTTTTTTGATAATTTAATTGTGGTAAAATATGTCCAACATAAAATTTGCCATTTTAACCACTTTTAAGTGTACAATTCAGGGGTATTTAATTACATGTACAATGTCGTGAAACTATCATCACTACCTATTTCTAAAACTTTTTCATCACTACAAACAGAAAATCTTCCCATTAAGTAACAACACCCATTTCCCTCTTCCCCAGACCCTGGTAACCTCTAACCTACTTTCTGTCTCTATGAATGTGTCTATTCTAGATATTTCATATAAGTAGAATCATACATATTTGACTCTTTACATCTGACTTTTTTCACTAAGCAGAAGATTTTCGAGGTTTAACTATGTTGTAACAGGTATCAGAACTTCATTGCTCTTTATGGCTGAATAATATTCCATTATGTGGATATACTACATTTGGTTATCTGTTGATGGATACTTGGGTTGTTTCCATCTTTTGGCTATTGAGAATAGTGATGCTATGAACATTGGTAGATAACTGTGTGTTCGAATCCCTGTTTTCAAGTCTTTTGTGTATATACCTAGGAGTAGTATTGCTGGGTCATATGGTAATTCTATGTTTAACTTTTTGAGGAACCATCAAACTGTTTTCAGCAGTGACTGTGCCATTTTATATTCTCACCAGTAATGAATGAAGATTCCAATTTCTCCAAATCCTCCTCAACACTTGTTATTTTCCTTTTTCTCATAACAGCCATCCTACTGGATGTGAAGTGGTATCTCATTTCAGTTTTGATTTGCGTTTCCCCAGCGACCAATGACGCAGAGCATTTTTTTGTGTGCTTATTGGGCATTTGTGTATCTTCCTGGGAGAAATGCCCATTTCAGTCCTTTGCATGTTTTTCACTTGGATTGCTTTTCTTTTTGTTGTTAAGTTGTAGGAATTGTTTTTTTATATTCTGGATATTAAATCCAGATATATGATTTACAAATATTTTCTCCTGTTCTATAGATTGTCTTTTCACTTTCTTAATAATATTCTTTAATGTGCAAGGTTTTCATTTGGGTAAAGTCTAGTTAATCTATTTTTTCCTCTCTTGCTCATACTTTTGGTATCATATCCAGGAACTGATTGCCAAGCACCAAGTCATGAAGATTTACCCCTATGTTTTTCTTCTAAGAGTTTTATGATATTAGTTCTTATGTTTAAGTTGTTGCTTCATTTTAAGGAGCCCTCGTAGTGTGGTTAAGAGCTCAGTTTGCTAACCAAAGGTGGTTAGTTCAAACCAGTCAGTGACTCCATGATAGAAAGATGGGGCAATCTGCTTCCCTAAATATTACAGTCTTGGAAATTCTATGGGGCAGTTCAACCTTGTCCTACAGGATCACTATGAATTGACTTGACGGCATTGTGTTTATTTTTTTTATTTTTATTTTTTTTGCTTGCTGATTTTGAGTTAATGTTTGTATATGTGTGTATGAGGCAGAGGTCCAACTTCATTATCTTTCATGTGAAAATCCAGTTATCCCAATACCGTTTTTTGAAGAGATTACTCTTTCTCCATTGAATGAGCTTGGCATCCATGTCAAAAATTATTTGGCCATAGTTGTATAGGTTATTTCTGAACTCTCAGTTCTATAACATTGGTCTATATGTCTTTTCTTATGCCAGTACTAAACAGTTTTGATTACTAGAGCTTTGTATCAAGTTTTGAAAAGCGTGAGTCATCCAACTTTGTTCTTTTTGAGGCTTGTTTTGGCTATTCAAAGTCCCTTGCAATTCCATATGAATTTGATGATCAGGCATTTGTCTATTATGCTTAACGTTTCAATTTGTTGGGTTTTTTTTTATAGTATGTACTTAGCTCTTATCAATTCTAGGTTTACATTTTAATTTTTGTCATGATTTATTCATTAATATACAATTTTTTTGAGACGTGTTTTTATTTTCCAAATATACAGGGATTTTCTTTACAGATTTTTTGTTGTTAATGTCTACCATGATTGCATTGTGGTCAGTTATGGTCTTTATGATACCTGCTTTCTGAACTTTATTGAGAATCTTTATGTCCTTGTACATCATCAAAATTACAATTTTTGTAAGTATTCCTTACAGATTTGGAAAAAACCTTCCAATTGTTGGATACAGTATTCTATATGTGTCCAAGATGTCAATCTTATTGTGTCGTTCAGATTTTTTCTATTCTTGGCAATATTTTGACTGTTTGATATATCAAAATAGAGAGGGAGAGATAGAGAGGCGTGGAAATTTCCTATTTTAATAGTGGTTCTATTGATTTTTGTTTTTATATTTTGGAGCTGTTAAGTGCATTACTTTATAACTGTTTTATCTTTTAGATGGTTACATACTTATACTGATATGTGGAAACTTTCTCTATTCCTAATCATATTTCTTAGACTCTATTTTGTCTAACATTATACAGCTACAAGGGCTTTCTTTTAGTGGTTGTGTTTCTTATCTTTTACAACCAAACTTATCATTTTCTCGTGCTTTAGGTGTGTCTCTTATACAGAGGATATATTTGGATTTTTTTTAACCCCAGCTGAAAATCTCTGTCTTTAAACTAGTGAGTTTGTCCACTTACATTTATGTATGTATTGATATATTGGACTTATTTCTACCACTTTAACTTATTATGCCAACTATTCCCCTCCTATGTTTCGTTTTTAATTCTTTTTTAAAAATATGCTTGAATTCATATCTTTATCTTTTCCATAACAAGCTAAACACTGTAGCACGTTCTCATGTACTTTACTATGCCTCCTCATCCTCCGTCATATTGATATTACCTGGATTTTAAATCTATGGTATTTTAGATTCTGTGGCTATTTTGCCTTCTCTCCTCCTTTTGATCTTTTTTTTTTTAATGATAAAATTTTTAAATGCCCTTGAAAGGATTTATTGAAGTTCAGTTATTTTGGCCTATCAGCTCATATTTCTCTGGTTGTGATGGTTAACCTGCCTGGTATTAGGAATAGAAGATGGACTAAAGAACAGACCCTTGTCTGTGTGAGCCCCAAGAACTCAGGAAGAGGGAGAGGGGGCTGAGCCTCAGGGTGAGAAACACCAGTCACCAGAAAACCACATGTCACCGTGCACTCTGCCAAACAACTTAAGTCAGGGCGTTCTCAGGCCCCAGGGGAGAAGCTGATTTGGGAGGAGATTATAATGTAGCGCTGCAAGGATACTGAGGGGAATACCGTGAAAGGGAACGTCCAAGGCTAGACAGCCTCTACCTACTTTTCTCGTATGCTCTGTTGGGCAGGACTTCTGAGCTACTCTGATTTTACTTTTCGGGACACATACTACTGAGATCTGAGCAGTCATTGCCAATCCCTTCACTGAGAAGGAAGACACTGACTGCCAGAGGCTACCTGGTTTATGCAGCTCTATTGAAGGCAGCCAAAACTAACTTAATAGCTAAGTATTATGATCAGATGAGCAAAAAAATAGCTGAAGAGGGAAGCAAAGATCAATATCAGAGGTGCTGGGTCCAAGGGACAAAGGTGAGACTGAAACAGGCTTATGAAGTTTTCAGGACAAAGGTCTTTGCATGCTAAAAGCTTTTTCCACCCCCTTAAAGGTCAGTGACTGGTGAGTGATTAAAAAATTACATCAAAATTTCCCTGTCTTTAAACTAGTGGGTTTGTCCACTTACATTTATTGTATATATTGATATATTGGACTTGTTTCTACCACCTTAGCTTATTATGCCAACTTCTCCTTTTTAACGCTTTTTTTTAATGTTTGAATTCATATCTTTATCTTTTCCATAACAAGGCAAATACTGTAGCATGTTCGCTAGTACATTTTTAAATATTGTATTAAAATGATTATATTAAGGAAACAATTTATAACAGAAGATCTTATATGTAAAGAACTTTAAATTTTTTAAGCAACTAATGGTAATTACATAGGCAACTGCTAGGACATCACAAAAGGCTAAGGATTCTGAAAGTGAATGCATAAAATTTGGCTGACGTGAATTAAATAAGAAAGCATATAGAAAGTAAAAATCACAAGGTCTGTAAGAAATGCAAAAGGTATTAACCATAAGATAAGTATTTGACCAAAATGACTGCTGATAAGGATACAATTGCTTGTATTTGGTAAATTCACCACCTGTCTGTCAGTTTATTATACTACGGTGGCTTGAATGTTGTTATGATGCTGGAAGGTATGCTGGCAGTATTTCAAATACCAGCAAGGTCAACCATGGTGGACAGGTGTCAGCTGAGCTTCCAGAATAAGAGAGACTAGGAAGCAAAAAGCTTGGCAATCTACTTCTGAAAATTAGCCAGTGAAAGCTCTATGGATCACAACAGAATGTTGTCCACTATAGTGCTGGAAGATGAGCCACCTAGGTGGGAAAGTGCTCAAAACCAAGTGGTCGCAACAATGTATTCAAGCATACCAACAATCATGAAGATAATGAAGAACCTGGTTCTGTTGTACATAGAGTAACCATGAGTTGAAGCCAACTCAATGGCAACTAACAACAACAATTAGTCAATAACAGAAAAAAAAAAGAGTAAGAACATGATTTTTTTAAAAAAAATGCCTGTCTCAATGCATTAAAATTGATATAGAGTAAAATTAAATAAAAGAAATGAGGATTTAGAATGACATGAAAATATTTTTTAAAAGCATAAAGTTGATATGAATATAGACCAAATCTTTGGGCTGGGGCTACACCACCCAGTTTCTGCATCAGAATGTATCAGACAAGTGCTTTACAATTTTTTTCATTCTATAATACACAGGTTTCTAAGCCAGCTATAATATATCTTACAGAAGTGGTAGGGACGGGGGGCGTTGGCACTCAACACTCTTACTATTCTTCTCCCAGTGCTGGAAACAGTTGGTGTAAACTGAAAGTGTAAATGGAGTAAAGTTTCAGAAACAAGTTTTATATTAATGCAAAGAGGTAAAAAAGCATAAATCAATAGTGACCTTTCAAATGCCATACACGTTCAGTGCATTTACAAACATACACAAACACATTTATGAACGTAATTCCTTTGCACCTTACAACAACAACTCTGAAAATAAGCAGGTTAGATAGTACTTATTGTCCTCTTATACATGAGGAAACTGAATTATGAATGTTTCCATCATTGTTGTTTTAAGTAAAAAAGGACAGAATTGGATTCAGTTCTTCTGATTTCACAGTACATTCTCTTTCTTTGCCTCACATGTATGCCAAGTCCATGGATGTTTTTCTATTTTGTCAAGCAGAAACAGTGCAGGGAATGAAGCAGGGTAGGGTATAGGGAGGGGAGGATGAGAAAAAAGAAGGGGAAAATATGAAAATATGAGGTACAGAACCCAGATATGATATAAAACCATATAAAAAAGAGAAATAATGTATTTAAGGCCTAGTTTTTCTGAAACACACCAGTGAAGTCTGGTACTATCTTGTTTGGAAATAGTATATTAAATCTATAATATTTAAATTAAATAAAAAATTAAACTAGAACTATGGAAGTTGAGAACTAATGATAAGGAAACACAAGACTTTTTAACTACAAATTTTTGTGAGCAATTGTACAATGTGAAGATGAGAAGAAAAAAATCAGTTTATTTCAGTAAAGCAATTAGCACATTGATTTTAGATTAAAAACACTATGAAATAAAAATTAATTAAAGGAGTATATAACTTGTATCTGGAGGGCAGGCAAAGTATTAAACGTAGTTTTCAAGAAGTATTTGGAGACAAAGAAAGGTCAAACACAATTTGTAGTATTTAACCAATGTAGTTTGCATTTCAATAAAACAAGCTAAAGCAATGTCCTATATCATGAAATTGATGTGGGAAATGAATAAGAAAATTAAGAATTCTAAAAATAGTTTTGTGGAAACAATGAAGAATTAAATTAAATTTGAACAAACATTTAATGAGTACAAATACTCACTTAGGTTCTAGTATTCCCTGAATTCTTATGCCTACACATATTGATAGCTATTAATGTGTTGGGTTCATTAACAGAATAATAACTTTGCAAACAATTAAGTTTGACAGTTTTATGTCAGTATTACCAGATTTTTCAAATAGAAAATCAGTTATTTCCAGTAACGGTTTGGTTTTGTTTTTAGCTCAGTTTATAGAATCAAAGTAGAGTTTTTGGAAGTTCATTCTTCAAAGATGAAACTTCTGATATTATTGTAAATACTGTTGTGAATTTAACTTTGTTTCCTTTTATAGCTTCTTTTTTTTGCTGAAATGTCCTATCTTTTCATTCATTGTGAGATTATTTTCATTTATGTAAATGAGCATAGATGTTATAATTGCCTTAATAAATTTGTCTACTAATTCCAACATCTGCATTGTAGTAGAGTTAGTCTTAGTTCACTGTTCTTTTTCTTGAGAATTGTTCACATTATCTTGACTCTTCGTATGCTGGGTAATTTTGGACATTGTTATATTCCTCCCAAAGAGTGTAGCTTTTTTTGTGTTATTATTATTATACTTTAGATGAAGGTTTACAGAAAAACTAGCTTCTCATGAAACAGTTAGTACACGTATTGCTTTGTGACATTGGTTACGAACCCCACGGTATGTTAACACTCTCCCTTCTTGACCTTGAGTTCTCTATTACCAGCTTTCCTGTCCCCTCCTGCCTTCCAGTCCTGGCCCCTGGGCTGGTATGCTGCTTTAGTGTCTTTTTTTTTTTTTTTTTTAATAAGGCAATTAACTGTGTGGAATTGAAATGGCAAACTCTATCTCTTGGGCAGTAACTCAAATCTCAGTTCAGTTATTTTTTTCCTTAGTTGGGCTGCCTTCAGTTGCCCTATTCGTGCATGGCTCCCAAATCTGCCAAAGATTTGGACAGATTTTATACAGAGAATTTGAGCATCTCCTTCTCTTGAGCTTTCTTTTATGAGATTCCTCCTACACTTTTAGGTGGCTATGGTTACCCTGGAGCCCTGGTGGCTTGGTGGTTAAGAGCTCCACTGCTAACCAAAAGGTCAGCAGTTTGAATCCACCAGGCACTCCTTGGAAACCCTATGGGGCAGTTCTACTCTGTCCTTTAGGGTTGCTATGAGTTGGAGTCGACTCCACGGCAAAGGGTACATTACTGTAGGTACGGTTACCATAAACTTTGCCTTCTCATTCTTCTAGCCAAAAAGACTGCGAGTTTTCTAAAACAGTTTTATGTTCTTTGAAGGGCACTAACTGTGGCTTCATCTCAAAGTGATAAAAATGGCAAACTGGCTCTATACATTTCCTTCTTCTAAGCGTCAACTGCCTTCCAGACTCTGCCTGCTTTTGTTTGCTTTCCTGTGCCTTCAGCTAGTTTCTTATCCACCCATCCCCATATTCCCCATATTCCCCATACCACCCCTCTCCTCCCCCACCCCCACCCACTCTCAGAGTTTATAGTTGTTACTTGTAAAGGATCTATCCAGTAGGAACCTTCTCAGCCATATAAGAATTGGAATTGCCATTACCATTATCAGTTGCCATGGGTCGATTCTTGACTCATGGCGACATCATGTGTGTCAGAGGAGAACTGTGCTCCATAGTGTTTTCAATACCTGATTTTTTTGGAAGTAGATCACCAAGTCTTTTTTTCTAAGGCACTTCTGAGTGAACTCTAACTTCTAATCTTTCAGTTAGCAGCTGAGGGAATTAACTGCACCACCCAAGGAATCCAGGAATGGAACTAGTTATACACATTAAAAGGTCACCGGGTCGCCCCCAAAATGATGAAATAGCTAAGAATTTCGTAACCAGGGATATAAAAGACTTATACATGAAAATTATAAAATACTGCTACAAGAGACTAAAAAAGACCCACATAAATGAAAAGACATCCTGTGCTCACAGATTGAAGACTTAATGTAGTGAAAATGTCAGTACTACCTAAAGTGATCTACAGATCCAACACAATCCTGATACAAATCCCAACAGCATTCTTCGGTGAAATGGAAAAACTAATGACCAACTTTATATGGAAAGGAAAGAGGCCCCAAAGAGCCAAAGCAATATTGTAGAAGAACGAAGTAGGAGGCCTCATACTCTTCAATATCAAAACGGACTACGTAGCCACTGTAATCAAAACAGCTTGGTATTGGTTCAATGATAGAAACATAGACTAGTGGAATAGAAAATTGAGAACCCAGAAAAAAACCCATCCATCTGTGGGCAAACTGTTTTTTGACAAGCGGTCAAAGTCCATTCAATGAGAAAAAAACAGATAGTTAATAGATTGTGCTGGCAAAACGGATATCCAATTACAGAAAAATGAAACAGGACCCATACCTCACACCATACACAAAAACTGACTCAAAATGGCTCAAAGACCTAAATGTTAAACCTAAAATTATAAAGCTCCTGGAAGAAAACATAGGGAGAAAAATATGGGATCTAATTATTTTTTAAATAGGCTAATAAACATAACTACAAATACACAAATAGTAGAAGACAAATTAGATAATTGGGACCTCATAAAAATTAAATACGCTCATCAAAAGACTTTTTCGAAAGAGTATAAAGACAACCTACAGACTGGGAAAAAATCTTTGGAAATGCCATATCCAATTAGGGTCAAATCTCTAAAATATATAGAAAACTTCGACAACTCAACAACAAAAAGATAAACAATACAATAGAAAAATGGGCAAAGGACAAGAATAGACACTTCACCAAAGAGGACATTTAAGTAGCCAGCAAACACATGAAAAGATGCTCACAATTATTAGCCGTTAGAGATGTAAATCAAAATTACAATGAGATACCATCTCACCCGGCTACAACGGCACTCATAAAACAAAACAAAACAAAAAAACAGACAACAACAAATGTTGGCAAGGATGTGGGGAGATTGGAACCTTTACCCATTGCTGGTTGGAATGCAAAAATGGTATAAGCACTATGGAAAATGGTATGAAACTTCCTCAAAAAACTAGAAATAGAACTATCGTATGATCCAGCAATCCAACTACTAGGTATATACCCTAGAGATATAATAAAAGAGACATGGACAGACATATGCACACCTATCTTCACTGCAGCATTATTCACAATGACAAAAAAATGGAAACAACCTAAGTGCCCATTAATGGATGAATGGGTAAGCAAAATGTGGTACATACATGCAATGGAATACTACACAACCATAAAAAAACAATGATGAATCCATGAAGCCTAGTATAATATGGATGGATCTGGAGGGCATAATGCTAAGTGAAATAAGTCAGTCACATAAGGACAAATATTGTATGATCTCACTTTTATAAGAAGACAAGAAATGGTGGAATGGCAGGGGGATCACTCTCTAGATCATAGATACTTGTTATTTTTGGTGATGGGAAAAGTAGCACCGAATGTGGGTGCAAGGAGCACAGCTTGACCAAAGTAAATGATGCCACTAAGAGGTGCACAAGAGGAAAGGATATCTGCAATAAAGAATATGACATATATAATTTGGCAACAGCACCAACAATAACCCAAAAAGGAGTATGTGCTCACATATGTATGTGTATAGGTATATATGTGTATTGGTAGGTAAAGGTGTATACAAATGTGTGCACAAATAGAAATATCTATATGTACGTGCACATATTTATGTGTGTGCATGCATATATATTCATAGCAGACACAGTCACAAGTACTTTTCAGACATAACCAAACACCTTTCAAGATTGGTTTTCTGGATTTGAAGGCTTAGGATATTAATTTCATAGGACAACTCAGTTAGTTGGCATAATATAGTTCACAAAGTTTATGTTCTACCTCCTAGTGAGGTGAGTAGCTTCTGGGGTCTTAAAAGCTTGCCAGCAGCCATCTAAGATACAACTATTGGTCTCTACTCATCAGGAGTAAAAGAGAAAGAAGGAAACCAAAGTCTTAGAGAAGAAACTAGTCTACTGGGCTAATAGCCTACACAAGCCACAGCGTCATCTACCCTGAGACCAGAAGAACTAGATGGTGCCTGGTTGATCAGAACCGACCATTCTGATCAGGGCCACAGTAGATGGACCCTGACAGAATGAGAGAAAAACACAGAAGTCAAATTCTTAAAAAGTTCAGACTTACTGGATCAGCTGTGCCTAGAGGACTCCCTAAGACTATCACCCTATGATACACTTTAACTCTTTCATTACTACATTTTTTTCTACTTTATTTTTTTTAATAGCATGTGTTTTCATTATTGGAACATATGCTTACTAATTGAGTGTGTTTAAATTTTTAATTGGTAATACGGATTTTGAGAAATATGATCTGGTAATACAAGCCACCAATGAGGCGAGTGACACTGTGGTGCCACCTATCTGTGGTATGACAATATACCGATGAGAGCTATATAGGTAATTTATTGCAGACACCTTTCCATTAGGCTGGAAACCCTGGTGGTGTAGTGGTTAAGAGCGACAGATGCTAACCAAAAGGCCAGCAGTTCGAATCCACCAGGCACTCCTTCGAAACCCCAATGGGACAGTTCTACTCTGTCCAATAGGGTCACTATGAGTCGGAATCGACTCGACCGCAACAGGTTTGGTTTTTTGTTTTTTTCCATTAGGTTACATGGGGAATCTCTGGTTTTCCAAATATGACATAGAAAAACCAAAACAAACCCATCAGGGCTCCATAACTACCACACAGGAAAGCCATAATTATGCTTGCAAGCCTTGTCTCACAGAAATAAAGGGAAAAAAGGCCAAAGTTTACAAAACTAACACATCTAGGAAGCATCACCTAATAGAATGCTCAACCTACACAACAGTGAGACTCCAACTCGGATCTGCTGAGTTTCATACATTTCAAAAGGAGCCCACTTCGATGGTAAATGCATTAAAACTGGAATAACACCTTACTTCTGAGGTTCAGAGGTATAAAAAGTAGCTTGTATACCATTAACCCAATAGTAATAAAAGAGTTTAAATCTTGAGCAGAAACTATCCCCTGAGGTCACCTGTTAGTGAAATAACATATTGGCACACAAAATAAAGGATATTACCCATGAGTATGATGCTCCATTAAAAAACCATCTATATGAGACCAAATGGTCAACAATTATTCTACAGCAAAGATGAGAAGATAAGGGGGTAGGGAAACTAGAGTACTGGAAATGGAACAACCAGAACACAATTAGAGTGTTAACACATTGTGAAAAACGTAACTAATATCACCCAACTATTTGTGTAGAAATTGTCAAATGGGAACCTAATTTGCTGTGTAAACTTTCACCAAAAACACAATAAAATATTATTTTAAAAAAATCACCCTGGATGCAGGGTGAAGAGGGTAACAAGGAAAAAGAAATGTCAGTTTGAAGACAGCAGAAATCTGGGTGAGAGGTGATGGTCATTTGAGACAGGGACATAAAAAGAAGTATATAGAAAAGAGATATTTATGGGATTAAATTTTCAGCTTTGGGGGACGAATTGAATGTGGAATATAAGAAAGTGGATTCTAGCTTGGACAGCCAATGGATGTTGGTGACACGGGAAAGGAGGTGAAAAAGGAGCAAAACGAGGAGGAGGAGATCTGGACATAGAATGAAAAACCAAGATGGAGCTCTAGTATAGACACTTTGGAAAGGTAGCCTGAACCTCAGCAAAAGCCATCTTAGCTCAAGATACAGCCGTAGATGGTAATAAAGACAAGAACAATAGATTACGTTGACTAGCAAGAGTATGTAAAGAGAGCAGAAGAAGGTCTGAAACAAAGCTGGGTGGAAAAGGAGGTGGGGAGGTTAGAATGGTTAGAGTAACCTAAGCATGCTAAGGACACTCGCAAGGAATGACAAAAAAAATTAAAAGAAATAAAGGTTCAACCTACCTTCCTATCCTCCTTTTCCACTTCTCCTTGAAAGTTATGTTCCATCCACGCAGATTTTTGTTGTTGTTTTCAAATTATCTGTGTTCTTTCCTTACTCCGGGGCTTATCACGAGCTATCATGTTTTAAATGTTTTATTTCTTCAATTTCCAAGCTTCTATTATTCCCTGAACACTTAGTTCAAATGTTAGCACATCTATAGGAATTTTAACCTGTACAGACAGAATTAGTCACTCTTTCCTGTGTACTTATAACTTTATTGCACTTACAGGAGATTATTTGTTTATTGTTCCAGGAGATTATTAGATTTTTTAGGGCATTTATTAGGTCTATTTTTTTTTAACTGCTCTTCTTTCTCTGCACCTGTCTCCCCTCCAAGGCTTAGCAGAGTAACTGTCACATTGTAGCAGTTAAATAAATGTTTAGTGAATAAATAAATTGAGATTCAGATGAGTTAACTGAGTTAATCAAGGCTGCACATGTCGCAGAGCAGAAAGTTGGAACTGTGTTCTGACTTCAAGTCCAGAATTCTTGCCATAATACTACCACTGAGAGATGTATAAATGGCTAACCTGCCATAATTGCCTCTTAACTCAATGCCAGTTGTCTCTTTCTGCCTAGGACATTTTAAAAGCTATCTGATAATTGTGAACGTTTGTATCTCTCTTGTGAAATCTCCCAATCTTTAATTCTCTAGCTTTTTGGCATTGGTCTTCCAATACATTTTCATAGGAGGTTTTTAGCTTTCATACTCCTTTGGCACTTTTTTTAAAGTTCTGAGAAAAACATCACATCATTCTTTGAACTCCAGTCCTGAATCAGGAAGAGGGTTAGTAATGCCCAATAATGGGATAGCCTATGAAAGCGTATTCACATTAAATGAAAACGTATCTATCTATACTGACACATTTTTAAAATCTCAGCTCATTGAAGAGATAATATTGTAGCCACGGCATTCATATCTGTTACCCTCTTCTTTTAGTAAGACAAGTTGAGGATTATACTGTCAGAATTTTGACTTTTTGAGTCTCTCTTTTGTCTTAAGCCACTCTTGCTTTTAAGGTTTATGGCATTAACAATACCAAATCTTTTCTCTGAATTTTTTTGAAGTTCCTCTTACATAAGGCAGGATTTATATTTGACTATGCTTGTTTGCTTTAACAGGTGTCCTCTAACTTTCTGAACTTCCTACCTCTGATTTCAATAACCAGTATTTTGCTGATCAGAATTTAGATAAGAGTTTGCCTCTATGTTTCTTCAACAATCAATAGATAAAAATTGTCAATATGCTCACCACTGATTCTTCAACACCTACCACAGAGCCTGGCATAAAAGATGTTTGGCTGAATCAGAAGTCCTGTTTTTATCTGAATGAACTTACAGCAGATACATGAACGATGTTAACTAACAATGATAACAAAATAGGTACTTATCAACGTTTATTATGTGTCTAGCACTGTGTCAAGAACCTTAAGCATATTATTTCAATTAATCCTCATAAAAATTCTACTAATATTATTCCACTTAAGAGTTGAGGAAACTAGGAAAAGAGAGGTTAGCTGTGATACACTAGGGTAGAGTTAAATACTACAATATCACTGCATCTTGGCTCTGTGCCATATTTATAATCTGAATGGGGAATACCAATTTACTGAACAACCAAAAAACATTTATTAGGTACTTACTTATTTTGTGTCAGACATCTTAGCTTTGATGGAGAGTCTGACAACATTTCCAAGAACTGCCCATCATTGCATTCCTTCAGTTGATTCAACAGAGAAGGAAAGACAAAACTTGAAGACTTTCCGTTCAATATGGCAGACGGAATAATCAGAAGGCAGAAGTTACCCTGCCCCCTCCAATTTTAATAAATGACTTAAAAGGACTTAAAAGCAACCCATAACTCTACTAGAAAACCAGAAGGGATCCATTCTGCAAATCAGAAACTATGAGAATTCTCTGAAAGGTAAAAGGTAGCAGGAATCAGGCTGAAGAGAGAAACCACAGTACAAAACAAGAAAATTGCAGAAGACTGAAGTGGCTCCAAGTGTGCTTCAAAGGCAAAAGCCACTGATGATGAATGGGATTAAGAGGGGTTCCAGGGGCAACTGACTCAGTAAGAGGAAACATGCATCTTCTCTTGTGTAACATCTCTCTCCTGCTCATCAGCATAACCCACTTAGTTCAGGCAGCAAGCCACTGAGGCATCTACCGAGGGCAGAAACAGTGAGTATGGGGACCTGGGCAGATGAAGCAGTACAGTGCTTCAAGTGACTGGCAGCACTCAGGAAGAACTAGAGCCCCTAAATGCAGAAGATTAACTATTGACTCACCCTGCTGATAGTGATTACCGCCTCTCCTTCCCAAATAGGCTTCACAGACAGACTGACTGAATATTCAGAAATAAGAATTGGCATATGTGAAACAGAGAAGACAGTCAAGAATCACCTGTTAGCATTTGTCATTGATTCCAACTCCTACCGACCCTATAGGACAAAGTAGAACTGCCTCTTAGGGTTTCCAAGGCTATAAATCTTTATGAAAGCCGAATATCACATCTTGCTCCCATGGTGCGGCTGATGCGTTTGAACCACTGAACTTTTGGTTAGCAGCCAAGCACTTAACCACTGTGCCACCAGGGCTCCTTCAAGAATTACCAGGTATTTTAAATTCATCACCTTAAAGAGACTCAACAAGCTCAGTGAATGGAAGAATTTACTCCCATGGCAAGGAAAAAAAAAGAACAAGGCGGTAAAATTAGTATAACTATTATTCTCAGAAAGATGCAAGAGAAAATTAAAATCACAAAGAGTGTTGTTAAGGGGCATCAAAAACTTGATTACTGGCAAACAAAACCTATTTGATGGGTACACCGGCATAATGAAAACATTCGAAATGTAAATTAATCACAAATTTACGATTTCAAACCGTGGAAGTCTCACAAAAGTCTCTCACAAAAAGATGAAGTGAAATGAGTACAAATCTATATGAGGATATATATGTGTATATATATCTATATCTCAATATATTTATATATATTGAGATATGAATAGGTGCATATAAATATCGAGAAAAACATGGAGTGATACTCTCTTGTTAACGAATTCATTAACTTGGGGCAGGGTGGTCTGAGAGAGAGACAGATCATAACAGAAGGAAGAGGAAGTAAAAAAAAAGAAAGAAAAATGAGACTGCACTTAAAAAAGGGTGGTTTAAACACATTTATAGATTTACGTAAAATTATGTAAATATGATCCTATATGACTAACGAAATTTATTCAAAATATTGTTTTTTGAGAAAATAAGGGCCAGCTGAACTTCTGGAAGGAGATTTTTTTAAAAACTGCAGACAAACACTTTGTGATAAAAGTTCAAAATACCAAAAATTAAGGGACAGACCTAAATAATTTTAAAGTGGAAAAATAAACAAACATCAAACAAACAAAGTAGCCCCAGGTTACATACAAAGAGATGAGACTCAGATGCACATCTGAATTCTCATTTGCGACCCTTGAGGCAAGAGGACGAAAGAGCCATGTCTTCCAGAGAAAAGGATTTTGAGTCCAGCGTTACGAACCCAACAAACACTTTCATATGGAGCATTTCCAGATATGAAAGGGTTCAAAAATTTGTGATTCACTTACTGGTATCCTATGAAAGAATTATTAACTGATGTTCTCCATTAAGAACAACAAATGAACCCAAGGAGAGAAATGAAAATATAAGAAGCAGTAGCAGTTGAAGAAACTGATAAAAGCATTGCTGTATCTAAATCATTGTTTCTTTAAAAAAAAATAAGCTGGGGTTAAAATCTCAAATAACATTAATATAAGACAGGTTGAGAAAGAGAAGGAGCAGAGGAAAGTAAAAGAATTCTAAATGTATTAATTAAAAGACAGTTCAGAAGATTGGTTCTAGAGCGAAACTGCCTGGATTTCAAAACTTGACTGAGGTCTTGGCCTAGTTACAACCTCTCAGAGCCTCCATTTCTACATGTATCAAATGGATAATAATAGAATCCACTTCACTGAATTGAGAGGGGTAACTAAGTTTACTTAGGTAAAGTGCTTGGCACATGTGATGCTATGTAAGCGCTGGCTACCGTCAGCATCATCATTATTCTAACAAATAAAGACCTGGGAATGGAAAAAAGGAAATAAAAAAATAATAATAAATTTTTAAAAATTAGACTAAAGAAATAATTCCAAATCTATCAGTCAGCACATACAGGTGAATTGATTAAATTTATATATTAAATGAAAAAAGGCAAAAAATAAAGGCTTACAAGTTGAATTAAAAAATTATATGCTAATTACAAGAGGTACACCTAAAATAAAATGACACAAAAGGTTAAAAATTAAAAAAAAAAAAACTTGAAATACAGTGTACCAAGCAAACGTTAATAAAAGTAAACCAAGACAGCAATACTAGACACATAGACGATAGGTAGCTGATTTCAAGTGGACTCCAACTCATGAAGACCTTATGTAAAATGAAATGAAGCATCGCCCATTCCTGTGTCATTCTCGAGATCCCTGGCATGTTGGAGTTCATTGTTGTGGCTATTGTGTCAATCCATCTCTCCAAGAGTCTCCCTCGAACTGACTGGTCCTTTACTTCACCAAACATGATGTCCTCCTCCAGTAATTGATTGCTCCTGATGATGTATCCAAAGCAAGAGAGTTGAACAGTGGTCCCTTTTGATCCATAAAGTTTTCACTGGCTGATTTTCAGAAGTAGATCGCCAGGCCCTTCCTCCTAGTTTCTTAGTCTGAAAGCTCCACTGAAACCTGTCCACCATGAGTGATCCTGCTGGTATTTGAAATACCAGTGGCATAGCTTCCAGCATCACAGCAACATGCAAGCCACCACAGTATGACAAACTGACAGATGGGTGCTAGATAGTAATACTAGTATTGGCCAATATAGAATTCAAGATCAAAATTATTAAAGGCAAAAAAGTGGTATTTCATACTGATTAAAAAAAAACTGTCCAAGAATGTATAGAAAGAACTTGGAGTGTATTTTTAGTGATTCTCTCATTTCACACATTCTTATAGAAAAGATATAATGTTTGCTAAGAGTCCCTGGAGGAAGCAAACTGCTAACCAAGAGTTTGGATGTTTGAGTCCACCCAGAGGCGCCTCGGAAGGAAGGTCAGGCAATCTACCTCCAAAAAATCAGCCATCAAAAGCCCCATGGACCACGGTTCTACTCTGAAACACATGGGGTCACCAAGAGTCAAAATCAACTCAAGGGCAACTGGTTTTTAGGCCACTGGGAAGACTTAAGATTTTACTAGGAGTGAATGGTAATACAGGGGGTGAGGGCATGAGCTGATTTTCCTTTTCGGAGAATTACTCTGGCTATGGTGTTGAGAAGAGACAAAGGGTGAGGGCAGAAGCAGGGAGGTCTCTTAAGAGGCGATTGCAGTAATCCAGACTAGACAAGATGGTGGTTACAAGCAGTAGGTAGGTAGTGAGAGGAGACAGATTTGCTTATGGATGTGGATGTGAGCTGTAAGAGAAGGGGTGAATCTATGAGTTCTATTAAAATGAAATTTAAAATAAAATATCTATAACCACTGAGTCTGAAGTTGAATGTCAGTCGCTTGAGTTGCTGGTAGAACTTCCCGTTGCCTCCTCAAAGTTCTATTTTTCAGCTGGCTTCCTGGAAATCCTACTTTTTACAATGTCTAGCGACTTCCCTCACAGTTACTCTACACTATTCACTTGCGAATAAAGAATAACTTCTCATCCTGGCTATCTGAGAACGTTGTCTAGCTTCTTAAAAATCAGTTAACGACATTAATTAAAAATTATCAATCCTGACTGTACTGCTTTAAAAATTTGATGCTGTAGCCAAATTAGAAAATGATACTTTAACAGTAGAGTGATGCTTAGGTTAAATGGACTGAGAAGTACAAACTGGTAAAGGATAAAGTTGGTTATGCCTTTGATGATAAAAAT
Source organism: Trichechus manatus latirostris (assembly GCF_000243295.1). NCBI lineage: Eukaryota > Metazoa > Chordata > Mammalia > Sirenia > Trichechidae > Trichechus > Trichechus manatus. The sequence goes on from NW_004444249.1 coordinate 69,321, forward strand.
AATGTTTTGAGTAAAGAAGGAAAGCTATTTAAGTTACGTGCACGTATAAACCTTATCTAGCCCTTTGATCAACCTTTTTTCCGCTCTTTTCCATCTGCGTTTTCCTAGGTGTTCTTCATGGCCCTGGCATTCAGCTTTACCTGTAAAACACTGAGTGGAGTCATTATGAAAAGTTCCATTACTCAGATAGAAAGAAGATTTGATATATCCTCTTCTATTTCTGGCTTAATTGATGGAAGCTTTGAAATTGGTAATTTTTATTTCAATTTTAATTATTACTTAGTAAGCAGATTTGCAGAGGTAAAAAAACTGTTCATACACGCTCTACACCACCGCTTCTCAACAGATGAATTCCCTCCCACCCCCACCTCGGAACAATACGGCAGTATCTGGAGACATTTTTGGTTGTCAAAACTGGGGAAAGGAGAGTGCTACCGGCATGTAGTGTGGACAGGCCAGGGATGCTCTTAAATATCCTGCAAGGTACAGGAAAGCCCCCCCGTAGCAAAGAAACATATCTACACCAAAATGTCAATAACGATGAGGTTGAAACAACCCTGATCAGCACAAACTCATTGCATGCAAATTCATACCATGGGCCTTGCCTTCCTTTGCTCAAGCAGCTCTGGTTCTATGAAAAGTTGGAAGAAAGAGGGCTATGATTCTGGTGACTTGAGGAGCGAGAAGGAGCTCTCGAGCAACCTATGTTAAGTTTCTACTGTTAAACTGGGTATACAATTTGGGGTTAAAAGTCTTTTTTTAAATTTTTTTTTTAGAGCTTTGAAGATATTGCTCTGTGGTCTTCATTTTAACTTGGATTTCTCCAATAATACCAAAACGACGAGTCAATTCCGACTCATAGCTACCTGTACGACAGAGTAGAGCTGCCCCATAGAGTTTCCAAGGCAAACTTCCCCATGTTTCTCCTGTGGAATGGCAGGTGGATTCAAACTGCTGACCTTTTGGTTAGCAGCTAAGCACTCGACCACTCTACCACCAGGGCCCTTTCTCCGATGATAGTGAGGTTTTATATAATGATCGAACATTATTTTTTCTGATTTTATGAATTGGAAGCTCACTGCCGCTTCCTATTTTTCCTTTTTTTCTCCCATTTATTAATGATTCAGAGGAACTCAAAAATTATATCTATTATATAGATTGCAAATATTTTCCACTTTTGCTGTTTATTTAAGTTTATTTAACTAGTGAGTATTTAAAAAGCAATTGTATAAAGTATGACCTATCTATCTTTTCCTTATGAATTCTGACTTTTTGCTGTTTGGAAGAGATTACAGCCTACATCTCCTTTGCTCTTCCATTTCCCAGTTTTATTAAAGCTATCCAGAATTTTAGTGTTAGAGTGTTCTTAGATTTATAATTTACTTTACTGTATATCACTTTCTATTAAGGAATTCATTCTTAATATTTTTGTTAAACTTTGCATCTATTTAATAGCAAATATTTGGAATCATTATAAGTTTTACTGGTTTCTTTGCTCACCAATGTCTCTTGAAACTTGTGAGTTCAACTCTCATCTTGAGTTTTTCTGAAGTACTTCTTCAAGTAACTTCTTTTTTTCCAGAATTGAACACATGGCATATTTTCTAAGCCCTTGCTTGTTTTACTATCATAGTCAAATGGTAATTTGTCTGGATATAGAGTTAAAAGTTCAAGATCTATTTTCCTCAGAATATTTTCAACATTTATCTACTGCATATGAGAAATCATTACCAATCCAATTCTCATTCACTGATTTGTATCTTTGTTTTATCCCTGAATTACAGAAATTTTAACAGCCTATGTCTAGGACTGGGGAGCTCTGCTGGCACGGTGGTTAAGAGCTATGGCTGCTACTCAAGAGGTCAGCAGTTCAAATCCACCAGCTGCTCCTTGGAAACCTTATTGGGCAGCGCTACTGTGTCCTCTAGGGTCGCTATGGGTTGCAATCAACTCAACGGCAACAAGTTGTTTTTGTTTTTTAATATCTAAGGCTGCCTTTTTACAATTATTTCCACTTAGCCAATATGGGAACTCTAATCTGAAGACATAAGTCTTCCTTAAGCTCTGGAAATTTATTTTCTATTTTGTTTTCTTTTTTCTCTCTTTTGTTTAATTTTTTTTCTGAAACATTTATAAAATGAGTATTAAATTTTCTGAAATTTTTTTCCATTAAATTTTTTTCCCTAAATTTCTACCTCTTTTTTTTTACATTCCATTAATCTTCTCTGATGCCATTTTCCATGTTGACGTGCCAGGTTCCAATTTGTACATTTGTTCTATCAAATTTTTAAACTTACAACAACCATTTTTCTTTTATTATTTTTAGTTGCCTAGTTCTTATTTTGTGGATGTAACATATCTCTCTAGAGATACTAACCGGATTTTTAAAAAATTTTTCATCTTTCAAGTATTTAACTGTTTGGACTAGGTGTTTATAGTTCCTGTTTTTGCTTTTTCTCATCAAATAGTCAGTAATTCTTGGCTCTTTGTTCATTATTATACATGTAGCTCCAGGTGGATCAGTACTGATCATGGCTCCCTCCACTTGGAATGCTCTTCTTGCCCTTTTTAATTTAGGCAATTTATACTCAACATTAAATCTCAAGTGGTCTTTCCTCCAGAAATTTTCCCGGAAACACCTAATTAATTTAAACTCCGCTTTCTTGATTTAATAGCACTCTGTTCATCTGTTTTTATCACTGGTATACAAGTTCTTTAAGGGCAAGTGTCTTGGTTTACTGTTTTTGTTTTCTTTTATTTACTTATTTTTGATAATTTGTTTGTTTTATTTCTGGCTCCTAACACCATGGCAGGTACATGATAGGCATTTAATAAACATCAGAAGTGAATGAATAAATGCATGAATGAATACCTTTCTCTCAGATCAGGGGGATTTCTCCACTGTTCTCCTTTCTAATAAAATCTAGTTAACTCTGAATTCTTCAATAGAATTTTACTTCATCAAGCAACTCAAGTGATTTATTTTGTGTCTAAAAGCCTATTCTACTTATTATGAATACCATAGAACTTTACAATGAGTGCTTTAACGTAGGTGAGTTTCACCTTCTCAGTTAAATGACCATTTAATTCTCAATTAAATGATCTTCGAGGGAAGGTACTATGTATTGTGCTTTATTTGCATTCATCCTGGAATCTGCTTTTTCATTGAAACAAAACTGGACTAAGTCAAGATTTGCTGAAATGAGTCATATCAAAATAATTTTGTTTTCTTTCTAGGAAATTTGTTGGTGATTGTATTTGTAAGTTACTTTGGATCCAAGCTACACAGACCAAAGTTAATTGGAATTGGTTGTGTCATTATGGGAACTGGAAGTATTTTGACTGCTTTACCACATTTCTTCATGGGATAGTAAGTATCTTAGTTATCTACTACTATTGTAACACAAATACCACAAGTGAACAGTTAAAGAACAGAAACTTATTTTCTCACAGTTCAGGAGGCAGTAAATCTGAGTTTAGGGCTTGGCTTCAGGGAGAGGTCCTTCCTTGTCTATTTCAGCTTCTAGTAGCTGGCAGCAATCCTTGTAGATGTATTTGTCTCAGTCATCTGTCTTCCTCCTCTCCATGTGTGTAATCTGCTCTTTTTATAACTCAGAAGTGATTCTTGTATTTTTACGCAAATAATGCACACCTTCTACGTTTGTTTGCCAACCATGCCCTCTCCCTGCGAGGCATTTTTGTAAGCGCCCGCTATGCAAATTTTCATAAAATACCAGTGGATATAGAACCTACCCTACTGAGGTATGATGTAATAAGCATAACAAAGAAAACACTGTTTCCAATAAGATCATATTTACAGGTATAGGGGGCAGGATTTCAATATATATTTTTAGGATACACAATTATTATTCACCTGTGAATTAGTTGTAGAATTTTATTTTCTTTCCTTTTAAATAGGCATTCACTTTTGAGAATGATACCACACAAATTATGTGTAGAAATGAGATATATGTTCTTTGTAATAATTAACTTGTTGCTTTATAGACCACAACTTTCATAGAGTTTGAAATAGCACTAAATAAGGTGTACAGTTTCATAGGAAAGAAATAAGCTGTTTATTACTATTTAGTATAACATATAGACTTCAGGTCTTTGCGTATAAGATTTTGATTTACTCGATAAGGCTTCACTACTCAACTCACTGCAATAAGGGTTTTCCCACCACCATTCCACTGAAGCTAACTCCGGAATGTCACTGTGTAGTTATGACGCTCGTGGCAGAAAATAGCAAGGGCTTAAACAAGGTTGTCATTGTTGTTAGTTGCCATACATTTTGATTTTGACTCATGGCGTCCCCATGTGGGTAGAGTAGAACTGCTCCGTAGGGTTTTCAAGACTGTGATGTTGGCCAGGCCTGTCTTCGAGGCCCCTCTGGGTGGGTTTGAACTGCCAACTTTTTGGTTAGTAATCGAGCACCTAACTGTTTGTGCCACCCAGGGAGCCTTAAATAAGGTAGAATTTATGTTTCAGGTAAAAGTTAATGTAGCCAGTCCAGGGATACTTCTTTTTATCTTATAGCTCTGCCTTGCATGGGCTCAACCTCAAGTCCCAAATTGTGGCAATATTATTCCAAGCAACAGAATGGAAGAAGAAAAAAAGAAAAGAAGAAACAAAGGGTGCACACATGCTGAGGTTAAAAAATATTTCCAGAAGCATAACACTTCTACCAGCTTCACACTGGCCAGAATTTACTTACATCTCAGAGCCCAGATATAAAGACATTGGGTAAATTAGACTTTATTTAAGGTAATCATGTTCCCAACTAAAACTTCTGCCTTCTGTTACTATGGAAGGAGAGAAGAATGGATATTGAGAGACAATAAGCAGTTTCTGCCAAAGACATCAATTACTTCTTTATTGCCAAGTACAACAATCACAGCTTTTGGTCACCATATTAATTCCTTTTTTTTTTTTTTTTTAACATTTGACCCTCATAAGTACTTCCTTCTTCCTACTACTGCTCCTTCCTGTTTTTATTATATTACTCTCTTGATTTATCTCTTATATTTATGTCTTCTTCATCATGCCCATCCTTTTCATTCTACATGGTCTTTATGGACAGCATGCCTATAAATGCAATTATCA
>NW_004444249.1:76259-77225 GCF_000243295.1 Trichechus manatus latirostris
TAGCTAAGCAAAATTTTAAATCCAATAATGTTCTTACAGTTATAGGTATTCTAAAGAAAATGGTATTAATCCATCAGCAAACTCAACATCAACCTTGTCAACCTGTTCAATTAATCAAACTTTATTATTCAATAGAACATCACCTGAAATAGTGGGAAAAGGTAAGAATTAATAGTGACACTAATAATCGTTTTAAAATTTATAAATTTAATTACATCTCTAATAAAAACGTGATATCAGTAAAACTGATTTAAAAAAGTAATAGGAAAAACATTTACATCTTACTTAGACTCAAAATCAGTGTTAATATACTTTATATGTAAAGAGCTTTTAGAAGTAAATAAAAAAAGGAAGATCTCAGTAGGCAAATTGTCAAAGAATATATATATTTAAAATGAAGAAGAGGGAAGTGCCACAGACATGAGGAAAAATTAGCTTTGTTCTTAATTAAAATGCATATTATAATACCAATTAATTTTTTTTCAGAAATTGTAACATGAATTATAAATTATCATGGCAAATTATAACATTAGTTAAAGATTTTTTTAACCTATTAGATAAGAAAAGATTAAAAATAAAAATAAATGAAGTGAAGGATAAAGGTGCATTTTATGTATTGCTGGGAGTGTGTAAATTTGTAACTCTTCTTGGAGGCTAATTTTCCTTGAACATTGAAGAATAAAAATATGCATACCCATTTAGCCTAGCAATTCTACTTTTATTTATTTATCTGAAGAAAATAATTAGGAATGTGCACAAGGATTTATTTACACTTACAGCAATGACATCACCATTTAACAGAATAAAAAAATAGAAATATTTTACAATTAAAAAGAGGACTAACTAAATAAATTATGAAACTTCTATTCAATACACTATTATGCTATCATTAAAATCATGATGTAAACATTTTAATAACATAGGAATTTATCATAATATGATATTAAGTTGGAAACCCTGGTGGTA
>NW_004444249.1:79073-82294 GCF_000243295.1 Trichechus manatus latirostris
TGAGTCAGAAAGAACTGACTCAATGGCACCTAACAACAACAACATTACATTAAAAAATATATTGAAAAAATAAGAAACAGGTATTCTTGGCATCTGATAAAATTCATTTATAATATTTTCAGGTACTTTGAGTGCAGTAGCCATGACTGGTCCACTCACGGGCTTTCTCCTGGGATCTCTGTTTGCTAAACTCTACGTGGATATTGGATATGTAGATCTAAGTAAGTACAGCCAGAAGAAGGTAATATGATAGTTAATTTCATGTCCGAACCACCATTTTTCCAAATAATTGAATTCACTCCTTCCATAGCCCTTTGCTTACCATTTCTCCAAATTTACAAATAGGAAATAAATGTATTAATAATCTCAATAAAAAGGAAAGAAAAATTAAGCTTCTATCTACACCATGCTTTTACAACTAATTATAAAATGAGGAAATTTAGACAAACTTGTTTTGGATTACTTGATCTGAAACAACCAAATTGAAAATGCTCCTCTCCCAGAACTGACTGCTCCATCAGGTAGGTTCCGTTTTTGCACGGATTCTCGTTTGGATGTTGTGGTGCAGAAGTTACAGATTCCTTTGCTAAAGCCTCTCTGTTGCCACTTGGTTGACTCATGCCTGGAGTGGTTTGAGAGACTCCACTGTTCGCTTCGTTTTTGGTCACTTTCTTGGGGCCTAACACAGGGCTTGGCATATGGCAATATTTAATAAGTGCTTGTCGAATGAATGTATGAAGGAATTCACACATAAATGACATCTATGATCTTCCTCTTCACTCTTGGAGCATGCTTTCCTTCTTATGTCATGGAAGAAATAACCATTTGTGCCACCCAGGGACATCATGGGGTATATTTTATAGAAAAGTAGAATGTAGAATTGAAGAGGTAAAAAGTAATAAGAAATAGAGGCCATGTTAAGGGAACTGCCTCAACTTCAGAACATCCTTCCTATAGGTTGGTGGATTGAACCTATCCAGAGGCACCTTGGAAGACAGGTGTAGCGATATGCTTCCAAAAGGTCATAACCTTGAAAACCCTATGAAGCAGTTCTACTCTGCACACATGGGGTCATCATGAGTTGGAGTCGACTCAAAGGCAACTAACAACAACCACCGTATAATGTACTAACAATGCCTAACTAATAGTAGGTCTCTCAATATGCCCTGTAACCACTCGTCTCTGGGTTTACACTTGGAAAAGCTTATCTCTCTTTTCCATCTGCATAGCTCTTAAAATCTCTTCCAAAATGTGGCTCCTCTTCAAAGAAGCCTTATTTCACCATCTCTCACTGGCCCAAAGTTAGATGCCTCTTCCCTCCTCTCTGGTCCTTTTGATCACCAAGAGCATCAGTTTATTGTAGCCTTTATCAAAATGAATCATAAATATTTGTGAACTTATCTGTCATCTCTTTTAGAACATGACAGAATGACATCTAGCTTAACATATAATAAGTGATTAGTGTTTGTGAATAAGCAAACCTGACTTTCTATTTCACCAGGCCTTCAGAAGATCACTCCAAGGAAATCAAAGGATTCATCTTCTGATGGAGTTGATCTCACATTAGGCCAAGAGTAGCCTGAAATTTGAAAGTGTTTGGTAAAATAAAGCTGAAGCAACTACCTGAGGAAGTGTTATCTATCTCGTATTTTAGATGGTGAATTAGAGCGGGGGAAGCACTGGGGGTTCAGTGGTAGAATTCTCACCTCCCGTGGAAGAGACCTGCATTCAATTCCAAGCCAGTGCACCTCATCGGCAGTCACCACATGTCTGTCAGTGGAGGCTCGAGTGTTGGTATGATGCTGAACAGCTTTTAGCAGAGCTTCCAAATGAAGATGGACTAGGAAGGAAAGCTTGGCCATCTGCTTCTGAAAAGCAGCCAAGGATAACCCTATGGACCGCAATGGTCCCATATGAACAGGTCATAGAGATAGCACAGGATCAGGCAGTATTTTATTCTAATGTACCTGGGGTTGCCGTGAGTTGGGCGAACTTGTAGGGCGGATAACAACAGCAACATTCTGTACAATATGGTTATGCATTCGCCTTTGATTCATCCTTTTTTTTTTCCTTTGCGAAGAGTACAGAAATAGATGCTAATGGTGTTTAGAATGATAGTTTTGTAACTTCTCTACTACACTCAGAAATCATTACAGGCAGTCCTCAGGTTACGAATGAGATCGCTCCTAAGTGTCTCTTTAAGTTGAATATGTAGGTAAATCAGAAAAGGTGCATATGGTTCTTACTTAGCCTTACTTTAGCAAAGGGAGCCCTAGTGGCACAGTGGTTAAAGCACTTGGCTGCTAACCCAACAGTCAGCAGTTCTAACCCACTAGCTGCTCCACAGGAGAAAAATACGGCAGTCTGCTTCCATAAAAATTTACAGCCTTGGAAACCCTATGTTGCAATTCTACTCTGTCCTACAGGATCTCTATAAGTTAGAAAAAACTTGACGGCAGTGAGTTTGGTTTTCTTGGGTTAATGCAAGAAAAGGCTCAAAGCCTTTTCAATTATTTAATAGCTGCATGTGCAGCAAGTGGAGGTGATTATGATAAAGAATTTGTTGCTAGTAGGGATTGGTTCAATAATTTCAAAATGAGGACAAATTTGCATAACATTAAAGGGCAAGTACCAGCTGTCAGTTAGTTCGACATTTGTAACCTGGGGACTTACTGTGCTCACAGTATTTTAGAATTCCTGATGGTTCTTTTTTTTAACCACTGAATGTTCAGACCCTATTACATCCTTCCTTGTTCGCTGATGAGTATGATATGAACATATTATGAAGTACATTTTGCCAAACTCCAATGCCTAAAGGAGCCAAAGCGGTAACACAAATGAGTAAAGGGTGTCAGGTATAGGAAACTCGGGTGTGATGGGTGAACTGGGAAGAACTGGTGGTGGTGAAATACTCTCCCTGCCAAAAGTGTATGTGCTACTCAGCCCCAGCCTATTCTCTTCATGTAGAAATTTGGGTCCAGCAATGACAAGATCTTCTGACTGGTTTTCAAGAAAATTCTGAAACTCAGAGTTTTATATGGAATTACCCAATTTTTAAGACAGTATATGAACTAAGGAAAATGTTTTGTCAAGCCATATCTAGAAAGGTTATGACCTTTAGTCTCTGTGTGGAGGCCAATGATGGAACAGGAAAAATGGCATCAAACGGGCATCTTGACAGATCATAAATAAGTATTTAGCCTGTAGATAGAGTCACTGAT
>NW_004444249.1:83123-84077 GCF_000243295.1 Trichechus manatus latirostris
ATATTTATATATATATATATATGGAGCCCTGTTGGCATAGTGGTTAAGAGCTCAGCTGCTAATCAAAAGGTCAGCAGTTTAAATCCACCAGCCGCTCCTTGGAAACCCTATAAGGCAGTTCTACTCTCTCCTGTAAGGTCTCTCTCTAGGAGTTGAAATCGACTTGACGGCATCTAACAACAACAACAAAGTATATAAAACATAAAATTTTACATTTTAATAACGTTTAAGTGTACAATTCTGTGTCATTAATTACATTCACAATTTTGTGCAACCATCACCAACATCTATTTCCAAAACTTTTTTGTCATCCCAAGTAGAAACACTGTATCCATAAATAAGTAACTCCTCCTTCCCTCCTCCCTCCAGTTCCTTGAATGAATAAACAAAAGGTAGTATATACCTACAATGGAGTATTATTTAGCCTAAAAAGGAAAGAAACTCTAACACATGCTATAACATGGATAAACCTTGAAAACTATGATGAGTAAAATACATGAATCACAAAAGGACAAATATTGGTATGAGTCCACTTATATGAAATATCTAGCATAGATTAGAGGTTTCCTGGGTCACTTTTAAATTCAATTATTATTGTTTGTATTTTTCCATCAATACTACCTCTGTGCCATCAAGAGAGTTAGAAAGGCAGGTTTCTGAAAAAAATTTGCCCCACTATTGGCTCTGAGAATTTCTTGCAAACTGCTATAAATTTCAATGCTGATGCTTTCTTGACCTCAGGTTTATACAGGTTCAGGCAACGGTAACAATGTCATGACTGATTTCTAGACAACAGCAATTGTAAGATATCATCCTGATTCCAGAGATGACGAAGCATTGAAAAAAGAAATAGTGTCTTAGAATTGATGACATATAACTGACTTTCTTCATCTCTAGAGGATAGCAATCATTCACAATATTACCTAGAATTTATTGCATTTCTAAGTGATTTTT
>NW_004444249.1:85265-87064 GCF_000243295.1 Trichechus manatus latirostris
AAGATTCTCAGGCATCGTCTGTGTTCTCCCTCATCAGTTGTTCCACTCCTGTTTTTATCTTCTTTCTCTGCCTCCCCATGACTCTCATCTAAGAGCAACAGTGTGCTGGAGCCAGCTTGTATTGACTCATGAGAGAAGATAGTAAAATTTTCAGCTGTGTTGATGGCTTGAAATTGGCCATAGTGGGAGAATTTACAACCATTTATTACCACGGATATTGACAAATACAGGCAGTCCTCCGGTTACGAATGTTGGACTTAGGAACAACACCTATCTGCCCTTTAATATTATGTAAATTTGCCCTCACCTTGAAACGACTGAACCAACCTCTTCCTGCAACCAATTCTTCATCACGATCACCTTCACTTGCTGCACGTGTGGCTTTTAAATCACTGAAAAGGCTTCAGGACTTTTCTTTTTTATTGTACTTTAGGCGAAAGTTTACAGCTCAAGTTAATTTCTCATACAAAAATTTATACACATATTGTTATGTGACATTGGTTGCAATCCCTATAATGTGACAGCACACTCTCCCTTTCCACCCCGTTTCTTGAGTTCATTCAACAAGTTCCTGCCCCTTCCTGCCTTCTCATCCTGCCTCTGGACAGGAGCCACCCATCTGGTCTCGGGTATCTGCTTGAACTGAGAAGCACAGTCTTCACGAGTGTTATTTTATGTTTTATATCCAGTCTAATGTTTGTCTGAAGAGTGGGCTTCGGGAATGGTTTTAGTTGTGGGTTAACAGAGCATTTGGAGGCCGTGGCTTCGGGGGTTCCTCCTGTCTCAGTCAGACCACTAAGTCTGGTCTTTTTATGGGAATTTGAGCTCTGCTCTGCACTTTTTTCCCACTCCGTCAGGGACTCTCTGTTGTGTCCCCTGTCAGGATGGTCATTGACGGTATCCGGGCACATCTAGTTCTTCTGGTCTCAGGCTGATAGCGTCTCTGGTTTATGTGGCCCTTTTGTCTCTTGAGCTAATATTTTCCTTGTGTCTTTGGTGTTCTTCATTCTCCTTTGCTCCAGATGGACTAGGACCAATGGATACATCTTAGACGGCTGCTCATAAGCTTTTAAGACCCCAGACACCACTCATCAAAGTGGGATGCAGAACATTTTCTTAATAAAATTTGTTATGTCAATTGCCCTAGATGTCCCTCAAAACCATGATCCCCAGACCCCAGCCCCAGCTATTCTGTCCCTGAAAGTATTTGGAAACTTCTTAGATTTGCTTTAGTCCAACTGTGCTGACTTTCCCTGTATTGTATGTTGTCCTTCCGTTCACCTTCAAGCCTTTCCTTGCACTAAAGTAAGACTAAATAAGAATCATATGTACCTGTTCCAACTCACCTACAAATTCCACTTAAAGACAAGGTTAGGAACACACCACATTCATAACCGGGGACTGCCTGTACTGCAAATTAGGACTTGTTTCCCCAGAGCCAGTTGTCAAACACCAGCACTCCACTAAGTTAGAAGTTTTCGAACTTTAACATGCACACTAAAAATAGCATATCAAGACATTTTGATTTGGTGTATGCTATGTTTCTACTCTATCAAAGTCAAATCTACAAAAATTAGTGGATTGGGTATAAAAACCATAAGGACCATGGCTGACTGGGCACAATAAGACTGGTGAGGATGATGAAAATGCAAAAATAAGACCTTAGGTCATTAACCCAGTGTGAAGACAATCATAAACATCATCTATAGTATCAACTGTGTTTGTAGAATAGTTATCAGAATAGTAAAGAAGCCCTTAATTATGTGCCTATTAGGAATGGATGAAATAATTATGAATGT
>NW_004444249.1:88744-89777 GCF_000243295.1 Trichechus manatus latirostris
TGGAGCTTATAATTTAGTGCAGGAATCCTAAGGCAAATTCTTTTTTAATATAATCAATATAATCCCATTATTCATAGACTTTGAAATCAGAACTCAGTTACTTAAAAAAAGTAGGACACTGATGTTCTCAAAAGAAGAACCAATTTAGACACATCGTTGATATCTGCATAATTCAAACCAAATACTACATTTTAGAGAGGTTTTCTTTGGCTACACTATCTATTTTCTAGGGCATATTGAGATATACTTACTGAAATTGTTTTTGGGTGCCATCAAGTCAATTCTGATTCATAGCGACCCAAGTGACAGAGGAGATCTTCCCCATAGGGTGTTCTTGGCTATAATCTTTATGGAAGCAGATGGCCAGGTCTTTCTCCCACAGAGCCCCTGGGTGAGTTTAAACTGCCAATCTTTTGGTGGCTATAAAGTTAAAACTGCAACAGTGATGTTTTGACTATCAATAAAGTTCCCAACCTGAATATTTTGTTAGAAGTCTTTATTTTTAATAACCCTTGCTGGACAATGAAATGAAAAAGTTGTGTTGTTGTCGTTGTTGTTAGGTGCAGTTCAGTTGGTTCAGACTCACAGCGACCCTGTGTACCACAGAATGAAACACTGCCCAGTCCTGCTCCATCCTCACAATCACTGTTATGCTTCAGCCTGCTGTTGCAGCCACTGTGTCAATCCATCTTGTTGAGGGTCTTCCTCTTTTTCCCGGACCCTCCACTCTACCAAGCATGATGTCCTTCTCCAGGGAGTGGTCCCTCCTGATAACATGTCCAGATTACGTGAAACTTAGTCTCACTATGCTTGCTTCTAAGGAGCATTCTGGCTGTACTTCTTCCAAGACAGATTTGTTAGTTCTTTTTTTTTTTTTTAAAAGAAAGTGAAAAGAAAGTTTTATTCAGCATCTATTCAAAAAGGCAGAAGCGGGAAGCGGACAACCATGCTGCTAGAGCCATGTCTGCCCGAGTCCAGAGAATATTACAGAATAGGCAAGAATGGGAAAATGGACAAGCGTGCTGCCACAGCC
>NW_004444249.1:92837-93695 GCF_000243295.1 Trichechus manatus latirostris
AACATGGAGGAATCTGGAAGGCATTATGCTGAGTGAATTTAGTCAGTCACAAAAGTACAAATATTGTATAAGACCACTATTATAAGAACTTAAGAAAAGATTTAAACACAGAAGAAAACATTCTTTGATGGTTACGGGGGTGGGGAGGAAAAGAGAGGGTTATTCACTAACTAGATAGCAGACACAAATTATCTTTGGTGGAGGAAAGGGCAGCACACACTACAGGGGAAGTCAGCACAATGGGACTAAACAAAAGCTAAGAAGTTTCCTGAATACAACCAAACACTTCGAGGGACAGAATAGCAGGGACGGGGTTCAGGGACCATGGTTTCAGGGGACATCTAGGTCAATTGGCATAACGAAGTTTATTAAGAAAAATGTTCTGCATCCCACTTTGGTGAGTGGCATCTGGGGTCTTAAAAGCCAGTAAGCAGCCATATAAGATCCATCCTTTGTTCCCAACTCACCTGGAGTAAAGGAGAATGAAGAACAGCAAAGTCACAAGGAAAGTATTAGCCCTAGAGAGAGAAAGGGCCACATATACCAGAGACTCCATCAGCCTGAGACCAGAAGAACTAGATGGAGCCCGGCTACCACCAATGACTGCCCTAACAGGGAACACAACAGGGAGTCCCTGACAGAGCAGGCAAAAAGTGGGGTGCAGAATACAAATTCTAGTAAAAAGACCAGACTTAATGGTATAACTGAGACTGGAGGATCCCCAGAAGGTATGGCCCCAGACTCTCTGTCAACCCACAGCTAAAACCATTCCCGAGGCCAACTTTACAGACAAAGATTAGACTGGACTACGGGATATAAAATGATACTCGTGAAGAGTGTGTTTCTTAGCTCAAGTAG
>NW_004444249.1:95141-113377 GCF_000243295.1 Trichechus manatus latirostris
TGTAGTGACAGCAAATAATAGATACAATTTACTGAGTATTTATGAAATGCTAGTAACTGGGATAAGTTTCTAAGATATGAATTAGTACATAGGTTCTCAGAATGAGGTTTGCTGGCCCTTGGGGGTCCCTGAGAACTTATCACAGGATCCACAAATTCAAAACTATTTTTGTAATAATACTAAGATGTTATTATCCTTTTTCATTATCATTCTGTCATGAATGTATAGTGATATTTTCTAAAGGTTACAAGATAGGTGATGATGTCATAGTGTGATGGCTAATGATATGTATGCTTGTGTCTTCTTGTATACTAAAAATTCCTCAACATTAATTTCTAATAGAGTATATACCAATAGATAAAACTCAAACAAAAAGCCATTGAGGCCTTCGATACTTTTTGGAGTGTGAAGGGCTCCTGAGACCAAAAAGTTTGAGAACTATTGAATTAATTTATTTCCCCCCAAAACCCTATGAGGTTGACATGATTGTCTATGACTTACAAATGAAGAAACTGATTTTAGAAAGAATAGTCACATTGCTAGGAGGTGGCAGAACTAATATGAACACAGGTCTACCTGATGGCAATGTCTGGACTGGGTTCTGAACCATTTTGCTTAACCATTTCCAGTACTATGTCCTCAAGGGGATTTAGGTATTAGATGTTTTTAGTAAAATTACTGATAATATAATTTCTTAATCTACTTCTTTTCTTTTTTTATTTAAATTACTTGCTCATTCAAAGATAATTGATCAATTCTCAATTATTATCAAAGTTTCTTCCAAAATCAAGAATATTTTTAGAATCAAGAAGAAGAAAATTAATTGTACAAAAAAATCCCTTTTTGTCATTCTAGTCATGTTAAGAAAACTATATTTTATAGTGTGTAACCATGTTATAAAGTAAATCATTATAAAGCATATTGTAGTTTCATTTTAAAAATATATGGAGATTTTCTAGTCTTTCTCAATTTATTCTATTACTCTTGATTTTTCAAAATTGGTCCTTAAGGTCTCCTTTGATCATGTCAAATTCTTTTCTTAAAGAAAATTACAGATTAAAATACAGAGTTTTAAATTCAACCTAGTTAAGTAACATTCAAAGACTCAGGGGACTTTATAGTGAACTGGGATGAACTTCAGTCTAAAGTCATTACCTTAGTGAAGAGAAACCGAGTAACAGAAAAATGAAGTGACTTAGCTAATGTGAAATTTCTCAACAGAAGAACAAAGACCTCATTTCGAAGTCTTATCTATCCACTTTTAAATTCTACTCATTTAGGTCATCACTTATGTCTTGGTAAAGATGGAGGAAGAAAAAGTTAATGAGCATTGAAGATAAACTTACCATTTGGTGTCATCTTTTATTAAATTTCTCAAATTAAAGGACACTTCTCCTTCCTTTATTTCTCTCACGTCTCTTTCCTGATATTTGTCTATCATATATTTCAGAAAAAAAACAGTGCCATCTCATATAAATGTACCACTTTCTTATTGCAACTCAGATTGCAATTGTGATAAAAGCCATTGGGAACCAGTCTGTGGAGAGAACGGAATAATTTACATGTCACCTTGTCTAGCAGGATGCAAATCTTCAGGTAGCAATAAAAAGCCTAAAGTGAGTATTAATTTTTATTTTCTCTGCTCTCCCAAATCAAAATCACAGATTTGATCATTTTTCTATAACTGCACTATCCAGTAAAAAGATAAAAGAAAAAAATCTCCAAAAGTGTCCGTCATTGTGACAGTTGTGATGTCATATAAATAAAGCCTCGTATAAAATCCTACTTGGGACTCAAGTAGATTTTTCTGCTGCTTGAGTTCTAATCTGAGATTACCTCACTTTTATTTTTTTCCTAGAGATGGTAAAAATATGAACTTTTGGAATTTGAATGTACTTAGGGTCTCTAGGAAGCTCCTAATCTGATTGAAGGATATTATTTCCATCATGTTAGAGGTATTTTACCTTTCAGGAGTTAGGACAAAGTCCTGAGCCAACCCTTTGTCAGCACTACCTACCTTTCCAGGACAAATTTTGTATATAGATTCTGATTTATTTAACTCTGGGATTGCTACTCTTTTGACTTTTCAAGAAGTAATCAAAGCTTCAGTTTCAATACTTAACTGCTAATTTGTATTTCTCCCAAGCTGGTACTTCTCCCATCCAGGATAACTTAATATCCTGTTTGCCTAATGCTAAAGTCATCCATAGCCATCGCCATGGAGTTGATTCCGACACATAGTGACCCTACAGGACAGAGTAGAACTGCTTCATAGGGTTTCCAAGGAGTGACTAGTGGATTCAAACTACTGACCATTTTGTTAGCAGCCAAATGCTTCACGACTGCAACACCAGGGCTCTACGTCATCCATAGATTTGCCATATCTTTCTTCACACAAAGCGATAAATTTTTCCCTTCTGGACTGTAACCATTGGTCAGGACATTCTGTTATGTTGAACTTCTCTGGTAATAACATCGTTCGTCCTATAATATGTCATTATGCTCTTGGATGTTGTGTCTTTTCACCATAGTGGAGTTCCAGAAACCCTGTCTGACCCTACACTCTGTCGCATTCTACTGGATAGCTCTGGTTCCAAATTTTCGCCCCACACAGACTACCATATTTTCTGTATTCTCTGGGCCATCCCTCCATTCACAAGGCATATCTCTGACACTTACTTGGGATTGTTTAAAAGACTCAAAGTCGATGTGTTTGAGAAAGTAAGAGCTTGGGGGAGAGAAATATTAAAAAAGAATTCATATTAATGAGAAAACTACATGCATAGTTTCAGATACTTTTTAATTTCCTAAATTCTTTCATAATCAAAAAATTAGGAATGAACTAAATGTTAATAGTGAATTACATTTCCTTATCTAGAAAGGTACCTAGGAAACTATTTTGTCTTTTAACTATTTAACAAGTATACTTTTAAAAACTATGATTATTTTAGTTCAAATGGATGAGATTTGTTTAAATACAATGGAATGTATTTATGGCCTTGTCATAGTTTGAAAATGTATTCTTTAACATTTCAAAAATTATTTTTAGGCGTTTTATAACTGTAGTTGTGTGGACATAACTGGTTTCCAGAACAGAAATAACTCGGCCAATTTGGGTGAATGCCCAAGAAGTGATCACTGTATAAAAAAGTTTCACTTTTATCTAGCACTGCAAGTCTTGGGTGCTTTTACCTCTTCAGTGGGACACACACCCGGTTTAATGCTGGTTTTTAAGTGAGTATGACTTTTTAAAAGCAAATTCATGTGTATTAGACTCTAAACATACCTAACAATGTACATATTTTTCCATAATATATTTGACACCTATATTCATATGTTACTACATTTTTAATTTTCTCAGAATCCATTGTATTAGGATTATTGGGATACTTAGATACCAGAATTGATAAAAATTTTGCCTTTGATTCTTCAATTACAAAATCTAGATTCCATTCTGTCTCCTCTTACCAAGAATTTTAAGGCACAGGCTGATGGACAATTGCTTCAGTCATGAAAGCACCTCTGTATGTTTCTAAAAATCTTTTAATTTTGAGATGCCCTGCATCCTGATGGTGCTGTCAGGGTGAATCTTCTGTTGAATTTGTTGAAAGAAAATATTTGGGAACCAGACTGTATTATATAAACTTCAGTCTATATAGATATTCCAAAGTTTTTAATCCACCTTCAGAATGGCTTCTGACCTAGTCTCTTAAAATACCCTAGAAGACAAGAGATAAACATGTGAGCAGCATTTATTCATTTTTTTCAATCACTAGACAAATATTTAGACAAGATACCATGTTTGACGAAGAATATTCAGTGGTGAATAAAATGGACCTGGTATCTGTTCTCATACTGCTTGGAGTCTGATAGGAAAGACTGGCATGAAGCAAATTAAGCTTAAAAATAAACACATAGCTACAAATTATTAGTAGTATTCATCAAAAAAATAAAAAAGTGGTATTAAAAGGAATGAAAGGGAAAAGCCCATTTAAGATTCAGGTGAGGGGTTGGAAGAGGGGGCTCAGGAAGTACCTCTCAAAAGAAATGACATTCAATCTAGACATCTAGAGAATAAGTTAAAGCTAGCAAAATGAAGGTCTTTCCAGGGAGAGGGTCTAGGTTCCAATGCCCTGAGACAGGAAAGTGCTGGTGTGTTTGAGGAATAAAAGAAGCCAGTTAGCTGGATCACCTAAAACTGAAAGCATGTAAAGACTTGCATACCTGTTGCTGTCGAGTCGATTTCGACTCATAGTGATCCTATAGGACAGAGTAGAACTGCCCCATAGGGTTTACATCAGAATTTCCATCAGGATTGGAAGAAGACACAGTAACAACCTGCAATATGCAGATGACACAACCTTGCTTGCTGAACGTGGACTTGAAGCACTTACTGATGAAGATCAAAGACTGCAGTCTTCGGTGGATGGCACCTCAGCGTAAAGAAAACAAAAATCCTCACACCTGGACCAATAAGTAACATCATGCATCATGTTAAACGGAGAAAACATTGACTTTGTCAAGGATTTCATTTTCTTTGGATCCACAATCAACGCTCATGGAAGTAACAGTAAAGAAATCAAACGACGTAATGCATTGGGCAAATCTGCTGCGAAAGGCCTATTTAAAGTGTTAAAAAGCAAAGATGTTGCTTTAGGAAGTAAGGTATGCCTGATCCAAGCCATGGTGTTTGCAATCACCTCATATGCATGCGAAAGCTGCACAATGAATAAGCAAGACCAAAGAAGAACTGACACCTTTAAATTATGGTGTTGGAGAAGAATATTGAATATACCATGGACTACTGGAAGAACGAACAAATCTCTCTTGGAAGAAGTACAGCCAGAGTGCTCCTTAGAAGCAAGTATGGTGAGACTACGTCTCACATACTTTGGACATGTTATCGGGAGGGACCAGTCCCTGGAGAAGGACATCATACTTGGTAAAGTAGAGGGTCAGCAAAAAAGAGGAAGACTCTAAACGAGATGGATTGATACAGTGGCTGCAACAGTGTGTTGCATAACAAAGATTATGAGGATGGCGTGAGACTGCGTAGTGTTTCGTTCCGTTATACATAGGGTCGCTATGAGCCAGAACTGACTGGATGGCACCTAACAACAACACCATAGGGTTTCCAAGGCTGTAATCTTTACAGAAAACAGACTGCCACATCTTTCTCCCTCAGAGTGGCTGGTGGGTTAGCACTGCCCACCTTTCGGTTAGCAGCTGAGCACTTAACCACTGTGCCACCAGATCTCATTAAGACTTGCATAGGTTTTTAAAAGTATACATGTGTAAGTATGGTGATCTGGCTTAACAGCTAGTATCTGGGTAGTTGATCACAAGTTCACTAATAGCCAGAAGCATGGCATGGAGAGGGAAAAGAGCAAACGCGTTACTAGCTTTTGTTAAAACAAGAATAGATGTCAGGAATCTTGACTACAGTTATTTAAATTCTATCCTGACCCCAAATTTTGTTAAATTATTTATTCTAATTTATTCTATAGTTACAACTCACCTTCATATAGAATGTTGTCTATTCAAAAAGAGAAGTCTTTCATATTTGCCAAATTAAAAATTCACTAACTTATAGGAAATCATCTTCAAACTAGCCTCCATATCAGAAGGTTTTAGCTTCTTAATCTAAAATCTTTCAAGAGGAGAAAGAAGGTCTTAGAGATCACTGTTGCATCATTGGCAATAGATATATTTCATTTTATCTTATTAAGAAAGTGGTTAAGACCAAGTTTACTACTTGTTAAAAACATTTAATGATCTTTCATAAACTTTTAATTATATTGGAAGAAAACATTTGTGAAGCAGACTGTATAATAAAAATATAAACTTCAGTGTGTTAATGATTTTCCAACTCTTACCTCATAAGGCTATTGTTAAAACTAGACTGGGCAGGAGTGATGTTCTTCACTCATTCAGCACATAGCCATTATGTGTGTAAGGCACAGTTCTAGGCACGGAGATTGCAACTGTGGACAAAAGTGACAAAGGCCCTCTTTCATTAGTTTATATTCCAGTGGGGGTAAGGGTGGTGAGATTAGGAAGTTGATGGGTGTAGGGGAAGAAACAATAAGCAAATAAGCAAGTAAATATGAAAAATATGGGTAGTGTTAAGCACTAGGAATGGGCTCAAGGGTAACAACAATTGTGAGGATGGTGCAGGACCAGGCAGTGTTTCGTTCTGTTGTACACAGGGTCTCTATGAGTTAGAACTGATTCGATGGCACCTAACAACAACGAATAACAACAAGCACTAGGAAGAGTCCCTGGATGGTGCCAATGGTTAATGCTCTCAGATGGCTGGAGGTTCAAGTCTACCCAGAGGCACCTCAGAAGAAAGGTACAAGGATCTATTTCTGAAAAATCAGCCATTGAAAATCCAATGGAGAAGAGTTCTACTCTGACACACATGGGGTCACTGTGAGTCTGAATAGACTTGCTGGCAACTGATGGCAAGGACAACAACAGTGATACGAGAGTATGGAAATTTTTTTCTGGTTGCTTCCAGTTTTCTCTGTTCAATAAAAACCAAGGTAATCAGATGAGAGTAAGGAGGAAGGAAAGGAAGAGACTTGAGGTAAAATCATGAAATGTGAAATAGTAATCTTGGCGATTGGGAGGATAAGCTGACCAGGAAAATTCACTAGTAAGATATAATAGGATTATACTGGAGGTCCACTTGAGGTTTATGCTCATAATTTTGAAGAGTTCATTCAACATGGTTGAATGATTTTCTCCAGCAAATGCAGAGAAAGGTGCAGAAAAAGCAGAGAATTTGACGAAAGCACAGTTGAGATTCTGCTTATCTAGTGCAATAAAAGGTGCGAGGAATGAGAAAGTCCAGGCTATATGCTTAAGGAGTGATGAGAATGAGACAGCATGAGATTTAAGCCCGTCTGGTGAGGATGGAGGTGAGGGCATGAGAGCGGAGGTGGTCTGTGGAGGAGTCAATGGCCTGAATACTCCTGTGGAGTGGAGAGACCATAGAAGCTGGTGTATTAGAGGGAGTGAACTTCAAAGATAGGAGAAGGTTATGGAAGAGTGGGATTCTTAAAATCCAGAATTAAGAAAGTGTGCACTGATTGGTGTGACCATGGAGTAAGGGAAATAAGACTGTTGGAGTGATGACAAAGGCCAAGGAACTGGAAGGCCACAGCGTTGGAAGGATTGTCTACATGGATATTAAAATAACCAGGAATGGTGGCGGGAATAGTCTTGGAAAAAAAATAACAGAGACTTAGTGCTAAAATTGTCAAGGAACAATAGAGGTGGCGGTGTGCAAGTCTATAGATAACTGCAACAAAGAGTTTAGAAAATGATACATTGTGATGGTGCGCATCTTAACAACAGCAGATAGAGGTCTTGAGGGAGGAGGGAGTCCAGTCTGGAAGCGGTTAAAGAGCAAGAAGAACACAGGATGTAGGAGAAAAAGAGCAATCACTTGAGAGAGTTGCATGGAAAGAGTCATGGGGCTTTGTTTAGAACAAGAAAATGAAGGCAATGTTAAGAATTTAGGATCTAAGAATTTTGCTGATAGCAGACTGCGAGTTCCAGGGGCACAACGGAAGGGTTTGATGGAAAAGGAGTAGGTGAGCAGGTTCATTAAGGGATGCACTAAGCCATGTGGGGGCGATAGTCCTGGCACCCAAAAATTATCCGGAAGCCTTTGGCTTCTGCTGGTGACTAACAGATGTGAGACATAGTGGAGCTTATGACTAACAGACGTTAGTTCGAAATAGTCCAGATGAGGGCGAGGGAATGAATTTGAGCTTGTCTTCACACTTTTGTAAATAGAGGACAAGCAGTCCTATCTATTCTATCTAGTGACAGGATTTTATTAGGGCTAACTGGTAATCGTCTCAAGAAACAGTAGGTCCTGGTGGCTAATTGTCATTAAAGAGAGTAACATTGTATTTAGAAAACATTTTTCAATAATTAAATGAACATAATACATTTTGTAGTGAATTCATTCTGAGAGGTCCATCCAAATACAGAGCTGCTCAGTATCAGATGTGAGGTAGGAGTTACAATGCAGTGATCAATATTTTACACGATAATGGTGTGTGTGTGTGATTGTTGGTGCACAGGTGGGACACTATATATCATATATATGACACTATATATCATATATCACAGAAATCTATCCTTTCCGCTAAGTTACTAAGACTTTGAGCAGATTTTTAAGTCCCTTTTTCAGGACTGTATTAGCCCTATATGCAAATTCTTCCAGTTCTCCTGCATGCTATCCCTCTCCCTGGGCGACAGTACAAGTTGACAACAAATATCCGTTTTGCATCTTGTACATCTGGTATCTCAACCAAATGCAACCTTTAAGAATCAACAACAGTGAAAAATGGCCATGCAGGCGCTTGTCACAGAATTCAGCCAGAAACAAACTGCAATCTTGCTGTTCTCAAAAGCCCTCTTGAGAAATCTGGTATTTGAGAGAGACAGCTTAAGGGACAAATTAACATTTAGCATTTCATTTAGTTCCTACTGGTTTCCTCATACTAGTCCCTTTACAGAAGAAACCGCCTCTTGAACAATGTTATCACATCTACTTACAGGCCAGGCTCCACTGTACTCAAATGTAGGGTTATTCTCCTGTGAGAAGTATTGCTACTCTTTGCAAAAGCAGAAGCAGAAACAAAAACACTTTCGATTTATATTCTTTTTCAATAGAAAATTATACTATATTTAAGTTTTGTTATGCTGGTGGCGCTGTGGTAAAGCATTTAGCTGCTAACCGAAAGATCGTTAGTTCGAATCCACCAGCCACTCCTTGGAAACTCTATGGGGCAGATCTACTCTGTCCTGTAGAGTCTCCATGAGTCAGAATAGACTCAACAGCAACGGGTTTGGTTTTTGTTTTTATGTTAATTTAACTTTTAGCCATGTTTAATTTTACAAACACTCTCAAATTTTTTTTTTTTGGAAATGATACAGATCTTAAATTATGGTACTGCAATTATGGTGTACAGTGTCCAAAAAAAAATCTGTCTTGTTTACCAAACTGGTAACATATGTAAAATCCAATTACATTTGACATGTTTGTAATAAATCCATCCTGGCTCCTAGTGATTTCCAATTCTTTTCAGTGTTACAAACCATCTATTTAACAATCAAGAATTTTGCCAAAGAATGACATGAAGGTTAACAATTTGTGGTTTAAAGAATGTCTCCTTTTTTTTTCCTTTTTGAAATGGAATAATTTATGTGACATCAGACTTATGAGATATAATTGATCTGCTCTCATATCTGCATTTGATACAACTTTTCTAAATCTAAATTTTCTGTACAAGCAATTTCCCCTTAAGCCTTTCAGGGGAGCTACTAATTATTGAGACCCTAGTATAATTTAAGTGTTTTACATAAGCTAGCTCACTGTATTTGATTTTCACAACACAGGAGATACACATTATTATTCCCACTTAGCAGATAGGGAAACAAACTGACACCAAGAAATGTTAAATTACTTCTCTAAATTACTTGTATGATATGAAGTATTGTTTACTCTCAAGAACAAGAACTAGCATGGTATGTCAGAGGAGGCACTTAAAATATTTGCTGAATAAATAAATCTGCTTATATTGCTCTCTAAGGAATGCTAAGGTGCAGTGGTTAAGTGCTCAGTTGCTAGCCTTAAAGGCTGGTGGTTCGAACCCAGTAGCCACTCCACAGGAGAAAGATGTGACAGTCTGCCTCTGTAAAGATTTACAGCCTTGGAAACCCTATGGGGCAGTTCTACTCTGTCCTACAGGGTTGCTATGAGTCGGAATCAACTTGATGGCAGTGGGTTTTGGTACGTTGCTCTATGAACAAATACATCCAACCAAGTAATTCAAGAAAAAAAAAAAAAGAACTTTTTATACCAGTTAATTCCATATTTCAGTAAAAAACAAATTGAGTTTTTGAGACTCAGTCACTCTCCCATAGCTAGATAAGTCCATTTCACTTGATATCAGGCTATCACAGGGATGGTCGTACTACTAATTTCATTCAACAAGGAAAATGGAATTGTGGAAATAGCTTTCTAAATACAAGAGTGAGTGAATTTCTAAGAGAATACAAATGTACTCTCTAACTTTAAGAAGATACTCACTTTAACTAGAACATAGATAATTTTTCTGACCCTGCTGGTTGTATTACATAAACTTTTGCTGTTAACATCAATGACAGAAATAAGGGGTGAGAATAATTCTGCTAAGACCTAGATAACAATATCTGCTCTATCCATATGGGCTGTGTCAACTGAACAGACCACATGAAACTGGCTTCTTCATAGCCATAATAAAGTCTGTTCCAACCACTGTCTCAAGATTTTCATAAGGATCAAATGTGAAAATTTTTGATAAAATGTCTTGAAATTGTAACACATTGAATAAGCAAGAGACTAACCATTATTATCATTCAGTTGTTTGTCTTTTTAGAACAATGGAAACTATAATTTTAAGTAATGGAAGCTATTCACTTGAGGGTTTCCATTCGATCATGAAAAACAACTATACTGAGAAATGTTTTAATACTGAACTCAGTTTGGTATTTTAGAGATGTTTAATCTTTCTTTGCTTTTATCTTATTTCAGAAATGTTCAACCAGAACTGAAATCACTTGCAGTGGGTTTCCATGCACTGACTATACGATCCCTAGGTACAATAAATACAAAGATTATAACTTCATGATATAAATACTCATGCCAAAGCTCTAAGACTGAATGTAATTAATTTCCAATTAGAAGCAAGTTAAAAAAAAAAAAAAGGTACACATAACAAGCATTTCTATTTATGTGATAAATGAAAAACAATAAAAAAAGAAGAAAATTGAGTGACATAAAAGAGAATTTGATTATTAATGTCAAAGTCAATCTGTTAAGACAAAGGGATCATCATAATCTGTATTACTCTTTTTCTAATATAAAGATAAGTGGTCCCTAAAGTTTTTCTACATTCAGACTTAGAGATATTTCTTCCAGTAGGCAGAGTGAAGGCCTTCTGTGCTGTTGGAGGTAAGTCCCAAAGCAGCTGGTGAGGACTGGCAATTTGATCAGATAGAGATTTTGCAAACGAGCAGAAGTTGACTTTAACTGCCCCACTTCCAGCTGCCTAGATCTCTAAGACTGGAGCAGCTAACCTTTATCCGAAGTAAAAAATGCAAAAGGATGAGAAATCAGACTCCAGAACTGAGCATCTTGGGTTAAGGCAGTGTTCTGAATGAAAACAAGCTCAGAAATTGTGTTTTTTGTTGGCAAATGACTCCAGAGACTAAAGGCCTATTTTAAAATATTTATACGAGAGATTTAAGAAATAATCCTTTCTCTCTTATTGCCATTTGTATTTTTACCTTACAGGTTTCTATCGTTGTTAGCAGTTTAATAACTTCTAATATAACCCCTGTTAGTGTCCTTTTGTAAGACCTATGAAAATTATATGCCTATTCCTAGAAAGTAGAAAAAGGGCACCATTCATTATGATTCATAGAGATCAGGGCAGATCAGTGATCATGGCCCTGAGCAACCACAGATGGCAGAAGGGAAGGGAAGTGTAAGGGTTCAATCCATAATGCACTTGGAAGCAAATGAAAGCAGCATAACTGAGTGGAAAAATTACAATGGAAAAGTCATCTAAGAAGTACGTTTGGGGAGAAGACCACAGATCCTCAAAAGCAAAAAGGAAAGAGCAAGGAGGAAATATACAAGGAAATGGGAGAGAAGAACATGGAGTCTCTGTAGTGTTTCATTACAGTTTTCTTCCCAGGATTCTCTTCTGTGCTTCTCTAATCTCGGCTTCTGTCCTCCTTGGCAGTTCCATATCTCCAGATCCAATGACAACACTTCACTCTTACAGTTTAGGCCACAGAGCTGGCAGATGAAAATAGAATATGGGTAGTTAGTACTCCTCTTGATATGCTGAAATGAGGCTTTAAGAATAGAGAGAAAATTGCCCTAGCTACCTAAAATAAGAAAAAAGAATTTTGTCATCCTAATTGTTTGCATCCTAATTTGATGTGTCCAAAATATATCCTAATAGAATCTAATTGCTTCTATTAAAAAATACATATTGAGGACCAAACT
Source organism: Trichechus manatus latirostris (assembly GCF_000243295.1). NCBI lineage: Eukaryota > Metazoa > Chordata > Mammalia > Sirenia > Trichechidae > Trichechus > Trichechus manatus. Next base: position 107,227 of record NW_004444249.1, read on the forward strand.
TACAATTTACAAATGATCTTCTTGAGAACAATACGTGTGTAAATTGTAGAAGGTCTACATGCAGTATAAAACTGAAAAAAGTACTTGGAAAACAGTTTAGTAGAAGTCTTAAAATTCCAGTAATGATTAAGACAAGTTTGTTACATGAAACAGTTATTTTATTAAGTTTGGTCAATCAGCTTGTCATTGTATGAGGAAGATAAATTTTGGTACTTATTTTTCATTTTTCAAAGCACGGCTATGATTTGTGACAAACTCAATTTCTTATCCATCAAATCAGTACCAGTTTTCTTCAAATATTGACCTCAAATACCATCTATCTGTCAGTCTAAGGCTCTAAGGCTTCTCACAGAAAATTGAGAGACTGATTAAAAGTAAATGGGATGAGTAAAATTGTGAAATATGGATTACTACCATTTCCGTAACAAAATAAAATTTGAAAATCATTCATCAAAGTACAAAAAAGAACAAAGTAAAATTGTAAATACTTCAGCTCTACCATCTGAAGTATAGATCTCTACTAGCATGTTCCCCAAAATTTTTGTCAAATTATCTACGCTTGAATAAGGAATCAATCTCAGAGTTTATTAACATAACAATAAGAGCAGACAGGTCCTTCTTTTCTAACATATGTTTTCCTGAAAAGCCTTGCATTCTGCTGTATTATACACTAAAAATAAAAATCAGGTTAGGGACAGACCAGTGAAAACCTATGGGGCATTGTGACCAGAACACAAATAGAGAAAAAATTTGGCAGCATAGGCCATCACCTGGGTAGTCTAGGCTGCCTCAGAAGATATTAGAATGCACAAATTTAATAGTGAGAAAAAATCGAATTGTGGGCTTGAATGACACCAAGAAGATGGAAGTAGAGAAAGTATAAATTGCCAGGAGCCTAGCACTCTGTGAAGCTGGGCCTGTGTTTCTCTGAGGAGCGAGTCCCAGTGCAGATACTCATTTTTTAATCTTCTTAAAATAGAGCTGAAAAAAACTCCTGCCTTTGCAGCAATTGAACTCAGAGCTTTTTCCTTTCCTAGTGAAGCTGTAACTCTACTCTCACAATACCAGCTGTCTTGCCTAAGAAAAACTACTTATGAACCAACATAACTTCCACTTTTATTGACATCGTCATTCTTATTACTAATCACACATAAATTAATTCATATTATAGAAGACTGTACTGCCATACAACATTCTTTCTTCCTTTTGTGCATTGGGTGGCGGGAGGGTGGGAGAAATTAGATAAAAAATGTCTATGATATTACTATATGATTTGAGCCTTTGAGATTGCTAATAATTTTGATTCTTGGGTAGATTTAGTCCATGGCAATGTAAGAGTCCTACAAATTTTTTTAACTTTTACTTAATCCACTAACCTCATTATTTTTTTGACTATCTATTCTCCAAAAATTTAATCGTGGGTAAGATAACTGCTATATAATTGGCAAGAGTCTCTGGGTGGTGGAAATGGTTGCTGGGCTGCTAACCAAGTGATCTACTTCCAAAAAATCAACCACTGAAAACTCTATGGAACACAGTTCTGCTCTGACACACATGGGGTCACCATGGGTTAGAATCAACTACATGGCAGCTGGGTATAATTGGCTAATGATCAGATCTAAGTGAGTAATTTACAAAAAAATGTGACCATGACACAAATTGTACTGGAGCAGGCCTTTGTACAGGGGATTAACAGTTAGGTAAAAGCCATTTTCAAGTAATTTAAACATAGCTGAAGCTATTTCCCATAGCTTCATTCTTAGAAGGCAATATGTTCAAAAAACGAATCAATCTTTAGTACGGGAAAGACTGCACTGCCAATAAAATTTCAGTGGCCGTTGATACTTTTATCGCTAAGTAATTGCTATTGATGAATTTCTAGAAAACAAAAATCCATTCACTTCTTAAATATATCAATGTGTAATATTACCCAGTTAATTCTGAAATGTCTGCCTTGGTTTGGGATGACATCTTCTCATCTAATGTTGCAGGAGGAATTCTAGCTCCTATATATTTTGGGGCTTTTATTGATAGAACATGTTTGAAGTGGTCCATCGACAGTTGTGGGAAGCAAGGATCTTGTAGGATGTATAATTCCACATTATTTGGGTAAGTTATATAAATATATTTCATTAATTTATCTATTCATTTGACTATAGATTACTAAAGAATGAAATGTCATTTTCACTATAATAGTAATATTAGTAGTAATAGACACTATTTAATTAGCATTTGGTTTGAATTCGGTACTGTGTCAGGCAATCTTGTATCTCCTTTTAATACTCATAGGAACTGTAGGAGATGGATAGTTTTCTCCTTTTTCAAGGAGAATTAGTAACTTCCCCCCAAGTCATACTAAAAACAAACAACAAGGTAACTAATAGCAAAAGTTAATAACAAGAAGAGTTTGGATTTGTACTAAAATATTTTTTTCCCAAAAAATAAAACAAAAACTCTCATTAAAAAAAAAAAAAATAGAACTATATTCAATGACCTCTGAATTCTCTAGGAAGACATAGAGTGAACTTTTGGGGTTCTGGTCATTAGTCCATGGGAGGAGAAAGGAAAAAAGATGGTTTCTATAATCTTCTCTTCCTATGGAAAGATATTCTATAAATGGTATAAGGACCACTGGATGGAAAAAAATGAATTGCAATGATTGCAGATTAGTTAAATATATAAATTTAAAATATGAATCCACAATGTATTAGAAGAAACCATGGAGGAATTTCTTTTAATTATCTGGGAAGTAGGTTAGTGTGTCTAAGTATGAGCAAATCCCATAACTATAATAGGAAAAAACTGATAAATAAAAAATTTTAAACTATGCATCACAAAACTTACCTTATGCAAAGTTAAAAGACAAAAAACAAAGGAAAAATAATTTGCAACCAAAAAGACAAAGGGCAAATGTCCTAAAATAAAGAGCTTTTAAAAACCTACAAGAAATCATCTAACATTTCTCAAAGAAAAAGAAACACTAATGGGTAATAAACACAAAAAGATTCTCAACTTCACTGATGATAACAGAATTGCAAATTAAAACTCTACTAAGAATAGTTTACCTTTGTTGTATAACTACTGGAAATAACCCAAGCATGAGTAAAATGCATGTGAAGGCTTAGTTTATATTTCTTTTATTATATTTGATACAGCAAAATATGCAGTTGCAATTTTAGTAAAATTCAACTTAAATAGCTCAAAATTATACACCCACTCTTCACTTATCAACATGGTTAAGTTTCAAAGACCAGGTCATTATGCAAAAATCGACGTTATGTGAAAATGAAGGATGACCACATCTATCATAAAATGGAGGTTGACTACATCATTACAAAACTGCCCAATTTCATCATTACATAACTGCCAAACCACTGAGAATCATGGCCCAGCCAAGCTGACAGATAACCATCACAGGCAGTGTTACTCTCTCCTTGCACCTCAGCATTTGTTACTGCCAGATATACATCTTTAATGTGCGAAATAGTCAGATAGTAGATTTTTTACTATTGTAGTAAATGCAAAATGTCAGACAATGAAATAGTTGATAAGTTAGGGGTAGGTGTAATAAATTCTATTCAATCTCGATTAAAACTAATAATTTTTCAAAATATTTTTTGGCTGAAGCTTGGCAATATTTAGTTAACTATGCCATGGAGCCAGTAATTAGCTTTTCCTGGCCTACTATGGAGCCCGGGTGATGCAGTGGTTAAGAGCTTGGCTGCTAACCAAAAGGTCAGCAGTTCAAATCTACCAGCTGCTCCTTGGAAACCCTACGGGGTAATTCTACTCTGTCCTATAGGTTCTCTATGAATCAGAATTGACTCAATGGCAACTGGTTTGATTTGGCAATGGCCTGCTATATCTTAGTCATCACTCTTTACTTACCATTGTGATTACCTGAAAAACTTTATAAAAAACTGATTTCTGTACCCTACTTTAGAGATTCTGACTCAATGGGTTAGAGATGTAGCCTGGACACGGGCGGAGGGGGGGGGGATTCAAATCTCCTCAGGTGATTTTAATGAGCAACCGAAGTTGAGAATCACAGTAATAGACTGTGTGTGCTAGTTAAGTTTATGTCGTTATTGTTAAAAACTTGCAATAGGCCACACAGCAGGGCCAGGTGGACCGAATTTAGCCTGTAGCTAAATACTGGGTCTCTAGTTCAATCAAAATTGATTCAGTTGGATTATCTCACAGTCAATATACTTCCGTTACGGATTGTTCCCATTATGGATGAACTAATCTGTCTTTGAGAAAGTAAAATATTACAAACAACAAACACACTCTTACTTTATAAAAATCACTTGGGTAGATCATCAACCGCCCTTTGTTTCTATGGCTTAATAATTCTTTTAAAATTATCAAACACTCACTGTAATTGCTGTCTTAATATTTTTACATATAATTTCAAACAACTTTTGTTTTCTTTTGAGGCCTTCTGCATATTAGAGAACAACATTGTAAGTTGTTCCACATAATTTAAAATGAATATCTGTTCTTTTTTCTCTCTCTCTCTTTTCACAGAGCCTATTACTTTGGCATAATTTTCATCTTAAAAGCCTCATCACTTATTTTATTTATTATATTCATATATGCCATGAAGAAAAAATATCAAAGAAAAGATACCAAGACATCAGAAAATGTAAAAAAAGTTGTAAATGAAGCAAACTTAGAGCCCTTAAAAAATAATGGACATTTTGTATCTTCTGCTGGAGAAGACGGTGAAACATGTATTTAAGGGGAGAAAAAAATGTCATTTGTTTACAACCAACATTGTATTGATTCAGTAGGATGTTATTTTTCAGCAGAAATTCCTGATCCTTTCACTGAGAATTCCCACACTCTTATGATGGAACAATGAATCAGCCTGCTTATGAATTTACAATGAAACAAACTATAAATGAAAAAGAATGAGGATCCTCCTTGTTGTGGTATGGCTATGCATTTGTGATTACAATTACAATATATGATCCACAAAAAATTTAAAATGAGCAGCATGGTTAGTATATAATAGAAGAAAAAGTATTTTGTTCAGGTAAATATAACCATTAATAAGACCAGTGACTAGAAATTGAGATAGAGATATATATATATATCATATATATATATATATCATATATATGTCATATATATATATATATATTTAACCAGTTTAGACCATGTTACTTAAGTCTGAAATCTAACCTAATGGAGGATTTATGCTACCATGACATCTGTCATTCATGTATTAAGTCATATATTCCACAAACTTTATTAATTTCTAATTTAAAATAGTGCTTGGCTAGCAACCCCTAGTGTATCTTCTTCTACTATCTCATTAAAATATAGGTGAAGAACAGAAATAATTGGAAACTTGCCAACTAAGGTTGTCAGACAACATATTACAGAATGTGTTAAGTTTCCATTGGGCCCATTGGGATGAATTAAGGAAAACTGACTTTGACTTGCAAGTCAAGTCTTATTTTGTCTTTTTTTTCAAAGTCTTGAAAGTCAAAGTCCACTTAAACATGTGCCTTTATTCCCTCTATCTGTTCCCTAGGAAAAGTAGAGTTTGTGTCAGATGATTTATTGTCTGCCTCCCTATTGCACGGTGTTTGTTTTGTTTTGGGGGGGAGGGGAGAAGGGAGGCAGTTTTGTGAGGGTTTTTTATTGCACAAAGATATGTCATTCACTTTGCTACACTTCCATTCCCTGTCCCCAATTCCTTCAAAATAGTAAAGCAAGAATTAATGTGAATGAGAGCAAGTATTTGAATAACGAATTTTCTAGGGGCAGCAGCTCGATTGTAGTGAATGCTGGAGATTGTAGTTGTAGTTTTTCATTTCAATTGGTTAAAAGCAGATTGTGTGTGTGTGTGTGTTTTGCATCAGAATCATCTGGGAAACTTTGTTTTTAAGAAATGCTATCATAGACCACACTCCTGAGATTCTGATTCAATACATTGGTGACGGAGTCTGAACACCTTAAAAAAAAAAAAAAGAAAGAAAACAAAAACTCCACATGTGCTGCTAGAGTCCTTGATACAAAAATATAGATAACCAAGCTGCAGGATAGGAAAAGTCATATTTGAATATAGCAATCTCGCATAGCATAAGTGCTTGCTAGAAACTTGGAATTGGCCCAGAAGTTATATGTCTTAACCTGT
>NW_004444249.1:114232-136369 GCF_000243295.1 Trichechus manatus latirostris
CTCAGCAGATTCCATCATGGGGGTGATCACAACATTATACAACTGCTAAAACACTGAGAATAATGGTCTAGCCAAGCTGACATACAATCTTAACCATCACAGAAGGGAAAACAGTAACAAATGATAAAATGTTATAAAGTAACATTTATAAATATAAATTTATCCTGATAAATTTATTTATTAAAAATACATCTCAGACTATTCAATCTACTGCAGAATCCAAAAATTCAGAATAAATGTTAATCTTTAATCTAATGACATTTATTAAACAGGAATATGAATTCTAAGGAAACAAGAGGATAATTTTATCAGCGGGGTGACTAAAGTTTTCAAGGAAACAAAATAATGCCAGAGTATAATTAAAATTTACATTGAACAAGGTTAATAGAAGACAATGTCCAAAAAATCAAATCTGTGATGAAGTTACATTTGAGAGAGACACCCTAAGATGCCAGCATAGTCAGACACACCATGTCATCCCCCTACAACAAGGACCTGAGATGCCAAGTGAAACAGATACAGATAACAATCTTGGAACCCTGAGCATCAAATGGAAGGGTGAAGAATTAGATTGAACACCAAATGGAAAGAGAACCTGAGTGAGATTTATGAATCATAGGCACCCTGCCAGTCAGCCCTGTGCAGCGTGGCCATCTTGAGAGAAAGCAAGCAGCATTCCCAAGTGAGGAGCAAGGAAGGCAACTTCAACTAATTCCCAACAGGAGACAGAGATTATGAGTAGACAAACTCAGAGTGAAGCAAGGCACCATCTGCACCTGTGCCCAGTGATGAGCAGGAGATCCTAGTGCTCTCATGTAATGGCTGCCTGGCTGCAATGTCACATATCTCAAACCCAGACAGTTCCTGTAGGCTGACTGCACATGTACTGAAAGCTCTTGATTCCCCACCACCTACTCAGATGCCAATCTGTGCAGGCAAAGAAGGCCTATCCCATCAATTTGAGTAGTACTGCCTCACAGTGGCTATGGAAATGTCCTGTCCTGACCTCCAGAGGATACAGTAACTGCTAACACCAACCGGGAAGGACCCCATGGTTCCACAATGTCTGGAGGGATGCTGACCACTGAACACTTGTCACCCAACATCAGGGAAAGAATTCACTCTTCCACCTTCACTCAGTCCTGTAAAGGAAGACATACAAGCTTAACCACAGAGAACTCACACATGGGTGTGACCCACCATACCCACTAGTGATAGGAAATCATGCTCAGTCAACTGACACCACCAAAGTCATGCATAGACCAGTACTACAAAACAACAACAATTAAAATAATACAAAGAAAGACATTCTGAAGACAAAGAGAGAAAACAAAGCGCCTGATATATGAAAACAAAACAAAACAAAATCAGGACAAAACAAACACACAATCAATAAAGAAATATATAAATAAATAAATTAACACCTTAACGTTTCAGAGGCAGCAGACAATAACAAACCATATGAAGAAACAGGATTACATGGCTCAAACAAGTGAGCAAAATAAAGGGACAGAAAACCTTCCTGAGGAAGAAATCATAATAGAACAACCTGACAAGGAACTGAAAATACTCATATTTAGGCTCCTCAAAAAGATCAAGGAAAATAAAAAAAAAAGTAAAAGTAAAAGAATTTAGGAAAACAATACAAGAACAAAATGACAAACTAAATAGACAAATAGAAACCATACAAAACCAACAACTAGAAATTCAGAAAATTAACAATAAAATTTCAGAAATAAATAACTCAATGGAAGGTCACAGAAGTAGAACTGAATTAATGGAAGAAAGAATCAGCGGAGTAGAGAACAAATCCTTTGATACTAATTTGTTTGATGAAAAATCAGAAAAAAGAATGAAGAAAGCCTAAGAGTTATGTGGGACACTATCAAGAAGAATAATTTATGCTTAATAGGAATTCCAGAAGAGTAGGAGAAAAAAAAGTAAGAGAGAATTTTTGAAAATATATTGACAGAAAACTTCCCAAATATCATGAAAGACAAGAAGGTTTGTATCCAAGAAGCTCAATGAACCCCATACAGGAGACACCCCAAAAGAAATTCACCAAGACGTATCATAATCAAACTTTCCAAAACCAAAGACAAATAATTCTGAGAGTAGCTAGTTAAAAATGAAATATGACTTACAAAAGGGCATCAATAACACTAAGCACTTATTTCTCATCAGAAACCATGCAAGCAAGAAGGCAGTGGGATGACATATATAAAATCCTGGAAAAAAAAAGAATTGCCAACCAAATATCATATATCCAGCAAAACTGTCTTTCAAAAATGATGGCGAAACTAGGACATCCTCAGATAAGCAGAAATTAAGAGAATTGGTAAAACCCAGGACAGTGTTACAAGAAATAATAAAGGAAGTCCTCTGGACAGAGAACCAATGATATCAGACAAAAACCTGAAATAAAGACATGTGACAGTATAACCCAGATACCAACCCAAATAAAGACTTCACTAAAGTAAAATAAAACTGCAAAACTGATTACAGGGAACAAGAAATGTTAAGCTATAAACAATGACAAAGTCAAAACAAAAGGAAGGAATAAACGGTGTAGTTATACAACTTCCATATGGAGAGGAAGTCAAGGCAATCTCAAAATATAACAGACTGTTTTAAATTTAGGAGGGCAAAGGTAAACTTCAAGGTAGCCACAAAGAAAATTAATAAATCTACTCACGAAAGTGAAAAAGAAGAAAATCAAAATGACTCAGTAAACACAAAACAACAATGATAAATGATAGGAAAGGAAAATCCATATACGAAAAGAACTCAGCACAAAAATTAAGAAGAACATAATATAAAACCAAAACAATAAAGATCATAGAATAAAAAATAACATCAGCACCAGAGGTCCTAATACATGGCATAAATAGGATAAAAACCATAACTAACAACACACAAACACCAGAAGATAAGCTAGATAACTGGGATCTTCTAAAAATGAAACATTTATGCTCATCAAAAGACTTCACCAGAAGATCAAAAAAAGAAGATACAGACTGGGAAAAAAAATTTGGATATGACAAATCCGACAAAGGTCAAATCTCTAAAACCTACAGGAAAAACCAAGACCACTACAACAAAAAGATAAATAATCCAATTAAAAAATGGGCAAAGCATATGACAGATACTTCATCAAAGAAGATATTCAGGTGACTAACAGACTGATGAGGAAATGCTGGCAGTCACTAGCCATTAGAGAAATGCAAATCAAAACCATAATGAGATAGATACCATCTCACCCTAACATTACTGGCACAAATCAGAAAAACAGAAAATAACAAATGTTGGAGAGGCTGTGGGGAGACTGGAACTCTTATGCACTGCTGGTGGGAATACAAACTGGTACAACTATTTTGGAAAATGATCTGGCGCTTCCTTAAAAAGCTAGAAATAGAAATCCCATATGATCCAGCAATCCCACTCCTAGGAATATATTCCAGAGAAATAAGAGCCATCACAAATAGACATATGCACACCCATCTTCATCGCAGCATTATTCACAATAGCAAAAAGATGGAAGCAACCTAAGTGCCCATCAACAGATGAATGGATAAACTATAGTACATACACACAATGGAATACTATGCAATGATAAAGAATAATGATGAATCTGTGAAACATCTTACAACATAAATGTATCTGGAGGGCATTATAGTGAGTGACATAAGTCAATCACAAAAGGACAAATACTGTATGAGACCACTATTATAAAAACTCATGAAAAGATTTACACACAAAAAGAAACAATCTTTGATGGCTACTATGGAAGGGAATGGTGGGGAAGGAAACACATGAAGTAGACAAGAGATAAGTGGTAATTATGGCAAAGGGTAAGACAGTACACAATACAGGGGAAGCTAGCACAACTTCATAAAGGAAAGGTCATGGAAGCTCCATAGACACATCAAACTCCCTGAGGGACCGAATTACTGGGCCAAGGGCTGGGGACCATGGTCTTGGGGAACATCCAACTCAATTGGCATAACCTTGTTTATAAAGATAATGTTCTGCACCCTACTTTGATGAGTAGTGTCTGGTATCTTACAGGCTTGTGAGTGGTCATCTAAGATATTCCACTGGTCTCACCCCATTTGGAGCAAAAGAGAATGAAGAAACCAAAGACACAAGGGAAAGATTAGTCCAAGGACCACAACTGCCACAGCCTCTACCAGAATGAGTCCAGCACAACTAGATGGTGCCCAGCTACCACCACTGACTGCTCTGACAGGGGTCACAATAGAGGGTCCTCGACAGAGCTGGAGAAAAAATGTAGAACAAAATTGTAACACACACACACACACACACAAGACCAGACTTACTGGTCTGACAGAGACTGGAGAAACCCGAGAGTATAGCCCCCAGACTCTCTTTTAATTCAGTACTGAAGTCACTCCTAAAGTTCACCCATCAGCCAAAAATTAGGCCCATAAAACAAAATGAGACTAAATGGGCACACCAGCCCAGGGCCAGGGACGAAAGCAGGAGGGGACAGGAAAGCTGGTAATGGGGAACCCAAGTTCGAGAAGGGGAGAGTGTTGACATGTTGTGAGGGTATCTACCAATGTCATAAAACATGTGTATTAATTATTTGATGAGAAACTAATCTGCTCTGTAAACACTCATCTAAAATGCAATTAAAAAAGAAAATCAAGAAGAACAAAGAAATAACACCACACACACACACAAAGAATAGCAAAATGATAGCAGTGCAGTCATAGCTATCAATAATCACATAGGATGTAAATGGATAAAATATACCAGTCAAGAGGCAGATAACAGCAAAATGAATTTAAAGAAAGCATGATTCATCAATATCTTGCCTACAAGAGACACATCTTAGACACAAAGACATAAATAGGTTAACAGTCAAAGGATGGAAAAAAAATATCAAACAGTAACCAAAAGAGAGCAAGGATGGCAATAATAATTTCTGATAAAATAGACTTTAAGTAAAAATGCATTATAAGAAACAGAGAAGGGCATTATATAATGATTAAAGGGCCAATTCAGTAAGAAGATATAACAATAATAAATGTTTATGCATCCAATGACAGAGCTCCAAACTACAAACAACTAACAGAACTGAAAAGAGAAATAGTTCTACAATAATAGTAGGAGACTTTAACACAGCACTTTTGATGATGGGCAGAACAACTAGAAAAACTCCCAACAACAACAAAAAAAAGCCCCAGCCCAGATGGCTTCACTGGAGAATCCTACCAAACATTCAGAGAAGACTTTACACCAATTCTACTCAAACTTTTCCAGAATGTAGAAAAGGAACGAACATTCCCTAATTCATTCTATGAAGCCAGCATAAACCTAATATCAAATCCAGGCAAACATACTCCAAAAAAAAAAAAAAAAAAAAAAAAATTACAGACCAATATCCCTCATGAATATAGATGCAAAAATTCTCAACAAAATTCTAGCCAACAAAATGTAACAGGATATCAAAAAATAATATATCATCAGGATTCATACCAGGAAAGCAAGGTGGTACAACATTAGAAAATCAATCAATGTAATTTACCACATAGGTAAAACAAAGGAAAAGAATCGCATGATCATCTCAATTAACCCAAAAAAGACATTTGATAAAGTCTAACACCTTTTCCTAATAAAAACTCTCAGCAAAATAGGAATAGAAAGGAAATTCCTCAACATAATTAAGGTCATATATGCAAAACCAAAAGGCATTCAACTGTGTGGATCATAACAAATTATGGTTAACATTACAAAGAATGGGAATTCCAGAACACTTAATTGTGCTCATGAGGAATATATACATAGACCAAGAGCCAGTCATTCGAACAGAACAAGGGAATACTATGTGGTTTAAGGAAAGGTGTGCATCAGGGTTTATCTTTTTACCATACTTATTCAATCTCTATGCTGAGAAAACAATCGAAGAAGCTGGACTATATGAAGAACACGGTATCAGGATTGGAGGAAGACTCATTAACAACCTGTGATATGCAGATGATACAACGTTGCTTTCTGAAAGCAAAGAGGACTTGAAGCACCTGCTGATGAAGATCAAAGACTACAGCTTTCACTGTGGATTACACCTCAACATAAAGAAAACAAAAATTCTCACAACTGGACCAATAAGCAACATCATGATAAATGGAGAAAAGATTGAAGTTTTCAAGTATTTCATTTTACTTGCATCCACAGTCAATGCGCATGGAAGCAGCAGTCAAAAAATCAAACCTGCAAATCTGCTGCAAAAGGCCCCTTTAATGTGTTAAAAAGCAAAGATGTCACTTTGTACCTGACCCAAGTCATGGTGTTTTCAATCACCTCATATGCATGTGAAAGCTGGACAATGAATAAGGAAGATAGAAGAAGAATTGATGTCTTTAAATTATGACGTTGATGAAGAGTATTGAATATACCAAGGACTGCCCGAAGAACAAATAAATTTGTCTTGGAAGAAGTACAGCCAGAACGCTCCTTGGAAGCGAGGATGGAGAGACTTCCTCTCATATACTTTGAAAGTGTTATCAGTAGGGACAGTCCCTGAAGAAGGACCTCATGCTTGGTAAAGTAGAGCGTCACTGACAGAGAGGAAGACCCTCAACAGGATGGATTGACATAGTAGCTGCAATGATGGGCTTAAGCATAGCAACAATTGTGAGGGTGGTGCAGGACTGGGCAGTGTTTCATTCATTGTATATAGGGTCGCTATGAGTTGGAACTGATTCGACGGCACCTAACAGCATCAAAAGCCAACGTTATTCTTAACGGTGAGAGATTGAAAGCATTCCTTTTGAGAATGGAAATAAGACAAGGATGCCCATTATCACCACTTTTGTTCAGTATTGTACTGGAAGCCCTAGCTGGAGCAGCAAGGCAAGAAAGGGAAATAAAGGGTACCGAAACTGGTAAGGAAGAAGTAAAACTACCCCTATTCACAGATGACATGATCCTATACTTAGAAAATCCCAGAGATTCCACAAGAAAGTTACTGGAACTAATAGAAAGGTTCAGCAAAGTGCCAGGGTACAAAATCAATATACAAAAATCAGTTGGGTTCCTCTATACGAACAAGGAGAACTCCAAAAAGGAAATCAAGAAAACAATACCATTTATAATAGCTCCTGTCTTAGTTATCTAGTGCTGCTGTAACAGAAATACCACAAGTGGATGGCCTTAACAGAAATTTATTCTCTCACAGTCTAGGAAGCTGGAAATTCGAAATCAGGGTGCCAGCTCCGGGGAAAGGCTTGCTTTCTCTGTCGGATCTGGGGAAAGGTTCTTGTCATCAATCTTCCCCTGGTCTAGGAGCTTCTCAGCGCAGGGACCCCGGGTCCAAAGGACATGCTTTTCTCCCTCCTCTGCTTTCTTGATGGTAGGAGGTCCCCCTGTCTCTCTACTCACTTCTCTCTTTTATATCTCAAGAGATAGACTCAAGATACAACCTAATCTTGTAGATTGAGTACTTCCTCATTAACATAACTGTCTCTAATCCTGCCTCATTAACATCATACAGATAGGATTTACAACACAGAGGAAAATCACATCAGAAGACAAAATGGCAGACAATCACGCAATATTGGGAATCATGGCCTAGCTAAGTTGACACAATTTTGAGGGACACAATTCAATCCATAACAGCCCCTAAAAAGACAAAATACCTAGGAATAAATCTAACCAGGGACATAAAAGACTTATACAAGGAAAACTACAAAACGGTACTGCAAGAAACCAAAAGAGACCTGCATAAATGGAAAAACATTCCGTGCTCATAGATTGGAAGGCTAACATTGTAAAAATGTCAACGCTACCCAGAGTGATCTATAAATACAATACAATCCTATTCCAAATCCCAAAAACATTCTTTAATGAAATGGAAAAACTAGTCTCTAACTTTATATGGAAATGAAAGAAGCCCTGAGTAGCTAAAGTAGTATTAAAGAAGAACAAAATAGGAGGCTTCACACTTCCCATCTCAAAACTTACTATACATCCACAGTAACCAAAATAGCCTGGTACTGGTTCAACAACAGGCACGTAGACCAATGGAACAGAAGTGAGAACCCAGAAGTAAATCCATCTGTCTATGGGCAGCTGATCTTTGACAAAGCATCAAAGTCCATTCAATGGAGAAGAAACAGTCTCTTCAACAAATGGTGCTGGCAAAACTGAATATCCATTTTCAGAAAAATGAAACAGGATCCCATACCTCACACTAGACACAAAAACCAGCTCAAAATGAATCAAAGAACTAAATGTTAAAGCTAAAACTATAAAATTCCTGGAAAATAACACAGGGACAAAACTAGAGGTCCTAATTTTTGCCATAAATAGACTATCAAACACTCCTAAAAATGAATGAACAACAGAAGATAGATTAGATGACTGGGACCTCCTAAAAATTAAATACTTATGCTCATCAGAAGACTTTACCAAAAGATTAAAAAGAGAACTTACGGACTGGGAAAAAGTCTTTGGCAATGACACATATGACAAGGGTCTAGTCTCTAAAATATATAGAAAACACCAACAATTCAACAACAAAAAATACAAACAATCCAATCAAAAAATGAGCAAAGGGCATGGACAGACACCTCACCAAAGAGAACATTCAACGACCAACAAACACATGAAAAGATGCTCCCATCATTAGCCATTCCAGAAAACCAAACCCATTACCGTTGAGTCAATTCCAACTCATAGCGACCCTATAGGAGAGAGTAGAACTGCCCCATAGTGTTTCCAGGGAGGAGCTGGCTGGCGGATTTTAACTGCCAACCTTTTGGTTTGCCCTTAACCACTGCGCCACCAGGGCTCCTATCAATGGATGAATGGATAAACAAATTGTGGTACATGCATACAATGGAATACTACAAACTATAAAGAATAATGATGAGTCTGTGAAACATTTTATAAGATGGATGAATCTGGAGGACATTAGGCTGAGTGAAATAAGTCAATCACAAAAGGACGTATTGTATGGTTTCACTTTTATGAAAAGGCAAGAACAGGTATACACACATAAAGCAATGTTCTTTGATGGTTACCAGGGATAGGAGGGGGATGAAGGGGGAATCAGCAGCTAGATGGTAGACACTTGTTATTTCTTGTGATGGGAAAGACAATAAACAATATGGGGAAGGTCAACACAACTTGACCAAGGTAAATGAAAACAATGAGAGGTATGCAAGAAAAAAGGACAATTACAGTGAATCTTATAATATATACAATTTTGCAACAACAGTAATAACAACCAAAAAAAATGAGTGGTTACATAGGTAGATATGTATGCTATATGCCTATGCAACAATGGGCTGAAGCATAACAACAATTGTGAAGATGGCGCAGGACCAGGCAGTGTTTCGTTCTGTTGTGCATAGGGTCGCTATGAGTCGGAACTGACTCGTAGGTACCTAACAACAGCAGCAACATATGTATATAGGAAAGTATATGTGAGACATGCACATCCATGTATAGATATATTTGAAGGCATAACTATATATGTTTGGGTGTGCTACATATATATTCATATATATAATAAAACACATGGGGGCACAATTACAGAGACCTCTTAGACATATTCAAACACCTCGAAGGGTTGGTTTACTGGGTTATAGGGCTTGGGACCATACTCTCATGGGACTACTCCGTCAATTTGCATGAGATTGTTCATAAAGATAATGTTCTACATCCTAGTTTGGTAAGTAGTATCTGGGGTCTTAAAAGCTTGTGAGTGGCCAGATGAGATGAGAATGAAGGAAACCAAAGACTCAAAGAAGAAACTAGTCCACATGACTAATAGCCCACTTGAGCCATGGCCTCTTCTAGCCTGAAACCAGAAGAACTAGACGGTGCCCAGCTACCACTATCTACCTTTCTGACCAAGGACGTAATAGAAGGTCCTGGGTAGAAAGGGAGAAAATTGTAGAACAAAACTCTAATTCCTAAAAAAGACCAGACTTACTGGACTGATAGAGACTAGAGGAATCCCCAAGACTATCACCCTAAGATACCCTTTTAACCTGGAATTGAGGTGACTCCTGGAGGTCTCCTTTCAGTCAAATAATAGATTGGCTTATAAAATAAACAATATCACCCATGAAGAATGCCCTCCCTTAAACAATTAACTACACAAGACCAAACGGTCAACATTTACCCAAAAGCAAAGAAAGGACAGGAAAGCTAGATAAATGGAGACAGAACAAACAGAATGGAAATCATTAGAATGCTGACATGTTGCAAAAAATTGTAGCTAATGCCACAGAACAATTTGTATAAAAAATGTTAAATGGGAACCTAATTTACTGAGTAAACTTTCACCTAAAACACAATAAAATATCTTTTAAAAAATGAAGTTATATTTGAAAAACCTCTGAAGATGTAGTAAAAAAGGACAAAGAGACAGATTATGAAGGAACAGGCATACCTCATTTTATTGTGCTTTGCTTTATTGCACTTAGCAGATATTGCGTTTTTTACAAACGGAAGGTTTGTGGCAATCCTGCACTGAGCAAGTCTATTGGTGTCATTTTTCCAACATCACGTGCTCACTTTGTGTCACATTTTGGTAATTCTTGAAGTATTTCAAACTTTTCCATTATTATCATATCTATTATGGTGATCTGTGATCCATGATCCCTGATGTTACTATTGTAATTGTTTCGGGGCTCCACGAATCTCACCCATATAAGATGGCAAACTCAATAAATGTTTTGTGTGTTCTGACTGCTCCACTGACCGACTGTTCCCCCATCACTCTCCCTCTCCTCGGGCCCTCCTAGTCCCTGAGACACAACAAGATTGAAATTAGGCCAATTAATAACTCTACAATGGCCTCTCAGTTTTCAAGAGAAAGGAAAAGTCGCACATCTCTCACTATAAATCAAAAGCTAGAAATGATTAAGCTTAGTGAGGAAGGCATGTCAAAAGCCGAGATAAGCATAAAGCTAGGCCACTTGTGCCAGTTAGCCAAGTTGTGAATGCAAAGGAAAAGTTCTTGCAGGAAATTAAAAGTGTTACTCCAGTGAACATACAAATGGTAAAGTGAAACAGCCTTATTGTTGATACGGAGAAAGTTTTAGTGGTCTGGATAGAAGATTAAAGTAGCCACAACATTCCCTTAAACCAAAGCTTAATCCAGAGCAAGGCCCTAACTCCCTTCAATTCTATGAAGGCTGAGAGAGGTGAGAAAGCTGCACAAGAAAAGTTTGAAGCTAGCAGAGGTTGGTTCATGTGGTTTAAGGCAATAAGCTGTCTCCCGAACATAAAAGTGTAAGGTGAAGCAGCAAGGATTGATGTAGAAGCTGCAGCAAGTTATCCAGAAGATCTAGCTATGATAATTGATGAAGGTGGCTACACTAAACAAACAGCTTTTCAACGTAGATGAAACAGCCTTATATTGGAAGAAGATGCCATCTAGGACTTTCATAGCTAGAGAGGAGAAGTCAATGCCTGGCTTCAAAGCTTCAAAGGACAGACTGACTATCTTGTTAGGGGATAATGCAGCTGGTGACTTTAAGTTGTAGCCAATGCTCATTTACCATTCTGAAAATCCCAGAAACCTTAAGAATTATGCTAAATGTACTCTACCTATGCTTTATAAATGGAACAACAAAGCCTTGGTGATGGCACATCTGTTTACAGCGTGTATTATTGAGTATTTTAAGCCCACTGCTGAGACCTACTGCTCATAAAAAGGATTCCTTTCAAAATATTACTGCTCATTGACAAAGCACCTAGTCACCCAAGAGCTCTGATGGAGATGTAGAAGGAGATTAATGTTGTTTTCATGCCTGCTAACACAACATCCATTCTGCAGCCCATGGATCAAGGAGTAATTTTGACCTTCAAGTCTTATTATTTAAGGAATGCATTTTATAAGGCCATAGCTACCATAGATAGTGATTCCTCTGATGGATCTGAGCAAAATAAATTGATAACCTCCTGGAAAGGATTCACCATTCTAGATGCCATTAAGAACATTTGTGATTCATGGGAGGAGGTCAAAATATCAACATTAACAGAAGTTTGGAAGAAGTTGATTCCAACCCTCATGGATGACTTTGAGGAGTTGAAGACTTCAGCGGAGGAAGTAAGGGCAGGTGTGGTAGAAATAGCAAGAAAACTAGAACTAAATGTGGAGCCTGAAGATACGACTGAATTACTGTAATCTCGTGATAAAATTTTAACAGATGAGGAGTTGCTTCTTATGGATGAGCAAAGTAAGTGGTTTCTTAAGATGGAATCTACTCCTGGTGAAGATGCTGTGAACATTGTTGAAATGACAACAAAGGATTTAGAATATTACGTAAACTTAGTTGATGAAGCCGTGACAGGGTTTGAGAGGATTGACTCCAATTTTGAAAGAAGTTCTACCATGGGTAAAATGCTATCAAACAGTATTGCATGTTACAGAGAAATCTTTCATGAAAGGAAGAGTCAATCAATGCAGCAAACTTCATCATTGTCTTACTTTAAGAATTGCCAAAGCCACAGCAACCTTCAGCAACCACCACCCTGATCAGTCAGCAGCCATCAGCATCGAGGCAAGACCCTCCACCAGCAAAAAGATTAAGACTCACTGAAGACTTGGATGATGGTTAGCACTTTTCAGCAATAAAGTATTTTTTAATTAAGGTATGTACATTTTTTTAGACATAATGCTATTGCACTTTTTAATAGACTACGAAACAAAAACTGAACCCTGTGCCATCGAGTCAATTCCTACTCAAAACTACCCTATAGGACAGAGTAGAACTGCCCCACAGGGTTTCTAAGGAACAGCTGGTGGACCTGAACTGCCGATCTTTTGGTTAGCAGCCGAGCTTTTAACCAGTACCCCACCAGGGCTCCCAATAGATTACAGTATATTGCAAACATAACTTTTATATGCACTGGGAAACCAAAAAATTCATGTGACTCACTTTATTGTGATATTCACTTTACTGTGGTGGTCTGGTACCCTGGAACTGAACCTGCAATATCTCCGAGATATGCCTGTAGATGATTTAGAGGACAAACTAAAGCACCAATGCAAGAAATCTGATGTTTTTAAGGAAGAAATCAGAGCAACTGGAAAACGAGCATTAATCAAAGACATCATGGAAGAATGCCTTCCTGCAATGAAGAAAGACTTGAGTATGTACACCAAAGTGTCTTTATTTGCACCATGACTTCACACCCCCAACCATTTTCAT
The DNA here is from genome assembly GCF_000243295.1 of Trichechus manatus latirostris. NCBI lineage: Eukaryota > Metazoa > Chordata > Mammalia > Sirenia > Trichechidae > Trichechus > Trichechus manatus. Next base: position 127,432 of record NW_004444249.1, read on the forward strand.
GAGACAAGAGCTTTGACTACGATGTTTCTTCCTTCTGAAACACTCTTTTCTCCGCTTAATTTCTGGTCAGCATTGAGATCTAATCTCAGTCATTATTCCTTCAACTTCTCTGACCTCGATAGGTTAAAATTGTCCGATTATATTATGAGCAACGTGGCACTTATCAAAAAAGTAATCTTACATTTATTTATGATTACTTGACAACTGTCAGTCTCTCTCACTAGCCAAAGCTTCAGGAAGTTAGGAATTGAACTTATTTTTACCTATGTATATTATTCCCAACATCTAGCAGGCACGTCATAAATAATTTTTTATATGAATGGATGAGTGAATAAAAAAAAAAAAAATTCAAAAAAGCCCAATGGAACCCCGAAAACAATTTCCCGAAAAAAACCTTAAAACCTAAAGCCAAAAAAACCCCAAAAAGTCTTTTGAAAACCAAACAATATTTTAGCTTAAGTGGTAAAGCCTTGAACACCGTGCTCTTTTAAGAATTATCTATATGGGATCAAATCGACAACAGCATCTGGAAAGATTAGATAGGAAACGTAGAGGGCAGTGAGTTTATGTTAATGAGGGAGAAAAGAGGGTGAGATGGTTGCATAACTCGAAGAATGTGATCAATGTCACTGAACTTCATGTAGAAAGTGTTGAATTGGTGTATGTTTTGCTGTGTATATTCTCAACAATGACAACAAAATAAATAACATTAAAATAAATTAATGCCCATCATAAAAATATGAATTTTATAAATAAGAACTGAAAACAACATGCAAAAATAAAAATAGCTACATTAAGCTCATAGTATTGCAAGTGATTGTTTCCCGTTTTGAAGATTTTAAAATATTTTAAAATGGAAAAAATAAATTTTAAAATATAGAGAAAGAAAAGCGTCTTTTGACTGCCTTTTGACTGCTAAGTAAAGGGGATAAAAAACATTTACGATATAGAATCTTTGCTCTCTGGAGCTCACAGCTGAGGTGGCTAAATAGGCATGTAAACATATGATAATACACAATACAATGAATAGTAGAATGAAAACTGTTCGTGTGTCTCATTCATAGGTACCACGCTCATCTTTTCTCTATGGTTTTACTTTCAACGTATGGACCGCTGGAGATTTTACCAAAACATAATTATTCAGAATTAATGATAAGAAATTTGGCAGAGGCCACTGTCATTCTCCTCGTGTGGGCCTTTTATTCTTCCTGGGTAGACTGGACTTACCACCTGGAAACCAGCAAGCCGACCTGGTGAGCGGCTGATTAGACAAGCAGTGTGATTTCAGCAACACCAGAGAGTGCTCCTCACCACTCAGCGGGCAGATACACCTCTCACCCCAACCACGTCTCCCCTGTAAATCTTCGGGTGCCCCAAGTTCCATCATTAGCAGCTTATCTCTTCCAATTAAGTTTTGGTCTCTAGTTAAAGTGGAAGAGATCATGTATAATCAGTCACTTCACCATATGAGATTTCCATTATTTTTTTAAAAAGTGGGGTTTTGATAGAAGTGGAAATGGAGAACATGGGAATGTTCGGAACTAGAGAAAATGTGGAGTACCTGGGTGGTGCAGACGGTAAGAGCTGGATTACTAACGAAAAGGTCGGCAGTTGGAACCCATACAAAGGTGTGTCAAATTGAAAGGCTCGCAGATCTGCTTCTGAAAAGTCACAGCCTTGAAAACCCTATGGTGTGTAGTTCTACTCTGAAATATATATGGTCTCCATGAGTTAGAATTGACTCCACAGCAGTTGGGTTGGTTTTTTGGTTTAAAGAAAAGGTCACGGAAAAGTATTGTTTCAAACACTGGAACTCTTGTGTCTATTCACTATTTTGCTTAGAGCTGATCTTACCAGTAATGATTCTATATACATTAAACCCTCTATAAAAGTATCCCTTTGAGTCACATGCATTAAAAAATAATTATTATTATTATTTTGTCTGATAGTTCCAACACCTTTGTCATATTTGAGAATGGTTATAATGGTTCCTTTATCCATTCAGACTACTTTTTTTGTTGCCTTTTTGTGCCTTATAATTTTTGTTGCAAGCCATAATTGTAGCATAGGACAGTCAGTAATGAGGAAAATATTTCTTACGCTTGGAGATGAGCACATCATTCCTTCTTCTAGGCCTTTAGGGTGGGAATTTGTGCTAATCAAGTCAGGAGGAGGGCAGGGTTTGAAGTTCGTTGTTGCCGTGGTTACATTAGTTCACCAAAACCAAAAAACCAAATCTGTTGCCATCAAGTGATTCTGACTCATGGCGACCCCATGTATTCCTGAGGCTTCAAATTCCTCTAGTGAAACCCTGCATTTAGGGTAAGGACTAATCTGACAGATGGTTTTTTCTCATGTCTGCTCCCTGCTTGCACTCTGTTCTTCTCTTTGTACTGTTCTCCAGAAACAATCAGTCTCTTACAACTTTCCCAGCTGTAATCCATTCTTGATTTTACTAAAAGTTTGTTAGTGTGTTTGTGAGTTAGTGTCTTAGGGGATGGAGCATTCTCTGAAGTCTGATTAAGCTCAGTCTTAGAGGCAGGCGTTGTGAACCTGGGTTTTGAGAGTGAGGGTGGGTGGGTGGGGGAGACATGCCACGGGTTCCTGGCCTTCCTGCCTGGGCCTATCACCTGTTCCTGTCCCTGCCCAGGAGTAGGGATTTTCTCTTCCCAGCTGCAGGGGTTTTCACCAATACACTCAGGATACAGTTTTTATGGCTAATGCTCCATAGGGGATGAAGAGGAGATTGGTTTGAGCAGTTTTAGCAATAGCTGCTTTTCCTGTACCCAAACCCACCTCCTCAGGATTCTCTCTAATCTCCTCGGTGAGTGTCTGGTGGGATTCCAGGAAGAATCAGCTGCAAGAGTTGTGAACCCTGTGTGCCTACAGCCCTCAGGGGTTTCACATTCTCACGCTAACCCACACTTTATCTACAGCAACTCATTAAAAATTTCTTGCTGTTTACTGACTTACAGAGCATTAGGTGGCTTCTGCCCCAAGCAGATAAATTGTTTCTCCTTCAAGAGCCCGTCTCTCTCCAGATTTCCAGATAGTGGTTTGCCCAATACCCTCAGTTCTGTGATGGGTTCAAGAAAAAATGATAATTTGAAGTTTATTCAGCTTTTTTCTTACTATAGGAGTGGGGAGCAACTCTTTCCTGCTTTCTGCATCTCCAAGCTGAAACTAGAAGTCTTACTTTTATTCCTTTGTTATAAAGGAAAATGTATTTCAATTTATGGATTTTCAAGACTAATTCAAATTATTTGAGAGTATCTCTCTCCCTTCTCTCACTTGATTACAGTCAATCAAGTCTCTAATAACCAGTAAATTATCTATTCAGTAAACAATTCTTAGCATATCTAGCATTCTGAAATATTTTCCTATAGCAACTCATTCAACAGGCCACGTTTATCAGGCAAGAAGGCTTTTATTTTGTTTCTATTTAGTTTCTTCTATCTTTTGAGTTGATTTCCTTTAAAATACTGGAAACATTTTAATAGGTATAGATCTGGTTTTAATAACTCTGTTTTTTTTTACCTGAATATTTCTCAATAACACCTGTGCATAACCAGTTTTGGTGATGTTGTTCTAGCAATCTCTTCATACTTTTTATGTGATCTTTTCATTATTATGTGGACTCTAGACAACTGATTAAAAAATAATAATAATAATGCCATTAAGAAGGTGGAAAAAAAGTTGTAATCTTGCAAATACATCTGATATTTTGAATTGACACAGGAATATTTCCAATGTGGTAGACTTGTTAGAAGTTATACACTAGATCTGCAAGTGATTTTCTCCCAAGTCTTAAGGAAATATACAAAATTATTTTAAAAATGAAGTTTTTTTACTTGTAGCAAAGCCAACTAAATATGTTTTCTCCCTGTATTAGCCATTCTAAGAAACTTAGCACAGCACGTATATTTTTACTGCTGGGAAGAATCTCATCTCTCTCTCTCTCACTGTCTCTCTCTCTCTTAATTTTCATTGTAGTGATTTAGTTACAAAAATTACATTGGTGAAGGACGTTTTCTAATTTTCCAAGCTTGACATGTCATCAGGATAAGCTAAATCATTTTTTTTTTTTTAAATTTGGAAATTGACTTCAACAAAGTTATTGACATTTGAGGGCTAGGAGAAGCCTGTGAATAGCTTTTTTATTTTTTTAGTAATATTTGCTTAAATTCTTCATATGGCCAATTGCAGAAAGGCTTTATACTTTTTGCTTTTATCACTGGCTTTGACTTCAATAGGGTTTATTTATAATGCAGCGTAGAGCTCTTTACAAAAAGGGAATAAGATAGTAGGTACAGCACTACTTGGGCCCTTTCTATAATTTGTGTTCTTTATGAATCATCCCGATATATACAATCAGGCTATAACTGAAAAAAATTAAAAGGAAGCGCACTTATTAAAAACTTTAAAATAATCTACTCAGAGAGTTGTATGTGGAGCCACAAAAGTCTTGAGTAGTATATTTAAAAATTTGATACATCAGTCAGGAACTTTAAAATCATTTCTAAGATTTCCTGTTCCTTCTATGTGGTTGAACAAACTGAAAAAAATTTTAAATTTACTATTGATAAAAATAAGCTCTTTGTTTCTATGCATCTTAGAGCAGGAGACAATATGAAATCGGCCTAAGATTCAAGGTTACATTGCTATATTATGTAATAGCATTAATTAATCCAACTCTGGACATAGTCGAGCTAAGTGTGAAACATAATTGGCAATGTGTATCTACTCCCTAGATATATATCATCCAATGTAACATTTACTTACCAAAATTTATCATATATTCAACTGTGTCTTTCTTCTTCTCATCCTTTTTTTTAATCTTACTTTGTCCTTCCCTAAGGAGCCATGGTGGTGCAGAGGTTAAGTGCTCCACTGCGAATCGAAAAGTCTGCAGTTCAAACCCACAAGGGGGAGAAAAGATGTGGCAGTCTGCTTCCCATAAAAGTTTACAGCCTTAGAAACACTATGAGGGCAGTTCTACTCTATCCTATAGGTTTGCTAAGTGTCAGAATTGACTCCATGGCAATGATTTTTTTTTTTTTTTGTCCTTCCCTTCTTACCTCTTCTTAATAATAATTAAATCATAATTAAATCCCGAAGAGATTAGGTGGGACCAAGAGAGTGGATATTATGCAAGGTGGGGGACAGGGTAGTGTTTAAGGGGAATTTTAGTAGCACTTGTTGTTTGTTCAAGTTGATTCCGATTCATAACAATCCTATGTACAACAGAAGGAAACAGTACCCGGTCCTGCGCCATCTTCACAATGTTTCCTGTTGAGCCCATTGTTGTAGCCAATGTGTCAATCCATCTCATTGAGAATCTTCATCTTTTTCACCGACCCTCTACTTTACCAAGCATGATGTCCTTCTCCAGGGACTGGTCCTTCCTGATAACATGTACAAAGTACATGAGATGAAATCTCACCATCCTCACTTCTAAGGAGCATTCTGGCTGTACATCTTCCAAGACAGATTTGTTTGTTCTTCTGGTAGTCTATGGTATATCCAATATTCTTCATCAACACCATAATTCAAAGGCATCAGTTCTTTGCTCTTCCTTATTCATTGTCCAGCTTTCGTATGCATATGAGGTGATTGACAATACCATGGTTTGGGTCAGGAGCACCTTAGTCCTCAATGTGACATCTTTGTTTTCTAACACTTTAAAGAGGTGTTTTGCAGCAGATTTTCCCAATACAATACATCCTTTGTAGCCCTAGTGAATGAAAACAGACTAGAAGAAAGTTCTGGCAATCTACTTCGGGAAAAATCAGCCAGTGAAAACCCTATGGATCACAATGGTCCTCACAATGGTCCAATAATCTCATTGTATGTGGGGTCACCATGAGTGGGGGTGACTTGATGGCAGCTAACATCAACAACAGTGGAGTTTAAGAGCCCAAGAGCCCAAGTAGCTTGAGAAGAATGTCCATAAGAGGGACAGTCCCATGAAGGACGACAAAATTCAAGCATCCACATATGCGTGGAGGACATCCACATATGGAGCATCCAGTCACCGGTGTCAGAAACTGAATAGGGTGAAAAAGATATCCCTGTGGGGGAGACAAGTGGAGTCTGATGTGAGACGTTGGAACCTGAGTAAGGTGATAAGGGTATCTAAGTAGGAGAGCAGGCCAGCATATAGTGTGGGATCCTGAGTGGGATAAAGAGGGCATTTGCAAGGAAGACAGGGTGGTATCAGCGATGGAAGATTGGGTGGCACCAGAGATGGGAGAATGGTTATAAATAACACGCTGCCTTAATTACTCTGGCTTTATAGTCTTAAAACCCAGTGGTGTACTTTTCTAACTTTATTCCTCTTCAAGGTTGCTTTTGTTATTCTTGGTAGAAGTTAAAATAGTCTTGTCAATTTCCACATTTCAAAAAGTACTGGGATTTTGTTTGGGATTTCACGGATTATATAGATACATTTGGGCAGAACTGACATCTTGACAATATTAAATCTTTCAGTCAATGGACACAAGTATTTAATTTCTCTGAATAATGTTTTGTAGTTTTCAGGGTAGAGATCTTGAACACCTACCTGTATGAGATCTGTTCTTAAGATTTCAATGGTTTTGGATGCTACATTAAATGGTATGCTTCACTAATATCATTTACTAATAACAATTATAATTGTTAGTGATATATACGGAAAAATACATTGTAATTTTGCATATTGCCCTTGTATCTCGTGAGCTTCCTAAATTCACTTAATAATTTTGATAGTTTATTTGTAGAAACTTGTGGATTTTCTACATACACCACTTATTACTGACAGTTTTTTTTCATCTTTTTTTATCCTTACAAATTTTTAATGGCCTAATGTGTTTGGAGCACTGGTGGCACGGTGGTTCAGAGCTTGGCTGCTAACCAAATGGTCGGCAGTTGAAATCCACCAGCTGCTCCTTGGAAACCTTATGCGGCAGTTCTATTCTGTCCTACAGGGTGGCTATGAATCAAAATCGACTCCATGGCAATGGGTTTGGTTTTTTTGGTTTTTTGTTTTTTTTAAATAATGTGTTCAGTGCTTCTGTTCTACCTTCTAGTTCACTGTATAATGCCCAGGGTCTTAAAAGCTTGCAAATGACCATCCAAGGTACAATAATTGGTCTTTATTCATCTGGAGCAACAGAGAAAGGAGAGTCAGGAATAGGAGGAGGAAATGAAATGTGTGGCTAATTGCTTCCATGAACAGCTAGCTGCCTCTTTTGCCATGAGACCAGAACTCGATCTTGCCCGGCTACGGTTAGTGAACATTTTAACCAAAGATTCTATAGAAGAATCCTGATCAGAAGACAGAAAATGCAGAACAGAATTTCAAATTCTCATGGAATCCAGACTTTCACAGAGGCTGGATGAACCCCCAAAACCGTTCCCTGAAATAATATTTAAACCTTAAACAAAAAATATCTCCCGAAGTTTTCTTAAAACCAAACAATAATTTAGCTTAACTAGTAAAGAACGTCTGCCTTGAGCATTGTGCTCTTTTAAGTTCTATCTATATGGATGAAATCGACAATAGCAACTCAAAAGATTAGATAGGAAACTTAGAGAGCGATGAGCTTCTGTTAATAGGGGAGGAACAACCCTGAAAAGGAGGGTGAGAATGGTTGCACAACTCGAAGTATGTAAACAATGTCACTGACTTGTTCATGTAGAAATCGTTGAATTGGTATATGTTCTGCTGTGTATATTCTCAATAACAAGAACAAAAATAAAATAAATTATAAAAAGAAAAATAATTAATGTGTTTTCTTCCCCTATTTCCCTGGCTAGGACATCCAGAATAATGTAGAATAGAAATGGTGATGAAAGACATCTTTCCACCTCCAACATCAGGAGAAAAGCTTTTAATATTTTCCATTAACCTATAATGGTTGCTGTAGGTTTTTTTAATCATAATTTTAAAAAGTCTGAATCTTATCATGTGGAATTTGTTGTGATTTTTTCTAAGTATAAATAAATTTTCACTTTTTAACCTCATTTTGCGGTCATAATTTTGAATGTTTTCTTAAAAAAGCCCCCCCTCCGCCTCAAATGTTACAGGCTTCAGACCTCCACAAAACCTAGCCTATCCCCTCCTGGTGCAGGTGCTCAGCTCTGAGTCAGGTATCCAGGCCTTAGCAGTCTTCTTGCTCCGCCATCCTTCATATGTTGTCTTTCAGCCCTATGCTTGTTGCCTCTTGGTTGCATTTTGGCTGCTGCTCCTCAAAGTCTAATATCCACAGTCCAGGAAGGAAGAAGGAAAACGGACGAAATATCTTCTCAAAAGGTCTTGTCTTTTTTATTTGGGAAGGAAATATCTTCCCAATTAGCTGGTTTCTGCCAATATTTCATTGATCAAAACTGTAAAAGTTGTACCTGGAGTCTGCATTATTGAAGGAGGCATTCTTATATTTACTTGATTATTCCCTCACTCAAGAATGTTTTTTCCTGTCTTTCCATTATCTGTAGTCATGTTCCGTTAAGACCTGAATTAGAAGCTTATGCAAAAAAAAGCTCTGATTACTTAGTGACTCATCACATATGCATAGTTTTTTAAGTTACCTTGTACTTTTATTTGTTGTTCTGTAATTATTTTCTGTGTCTACTTATTCTCCCTAATAAAATGACACCAATTTGAGCTCTACAGACTACCACATATTTAGTTACCAGCTCCCTCACATACCCTCACTTATACACATGCCCCCTGGAACTAAGTACAGAAATGAGAAAACAATTGTTTAATAAACTCCTCTGGGAGATTCTCAACAACTCTCATTAGGGAATCAGTTTCTTCCCCTATTGTAAAGTTCATTATCTTACTTCTTTTATTATTATTTTTGTTTCTTTTTACTGATGTGTTATCCTTTGTAAAATATTATTTCCAATCATGTTGTAATGCACATGTTGAAAGAAAAATCAAATAATATAATGC
>NW_004444249.1:136694-137572 GCF_000243295.1 Trichechus manatus latirostris
TATCCCGTTTCTCTCCACCATGTCTGTCTACTATGCCATTGCCTTTGCGGTCTCATGAGGGGTGAAAGAGCACAGAATAAGAACTGACCTCCCCAGACCAGAGGTTATGAAGGATCCGCAAGCACTTCAAGACCCGTTTCCCTGACCTGCTTTCCTCCACCAACAAGTGTCAAGGAAAATTCTATGTTCTCAGAATAAAATGTCCTCTCCTCCACAAGGGGATAAGAGTGATCCCAAGACACTGGGTCTAAAACCATGTTCCTCTGGGCCTACTACACCTCACTTAGGGAGTTCAAGTGAGAATTGTGCACAGAGTAAAACTCAGGTTCCTCTGATCACCTTAAGCCCATCAGAGGGAGCTGAGAAGGAGCCACGGGTGCTCAAGTAAGATTCAGTTTCTCCAGTTTGCCTCCATGACAAGGGGTCATGAGGGAGCCCCCAGTCACTACCCGTCTTAATTTTGACACTCACAGTCTCACCAATACTATCTACCTAGAATCTGTCAGGACTATTCTCATTATATCCTTAGCCCCTATTTATATCAGTCACCTAAAAAGCCCCATAATTTCAGGTTATCCTTTATACCCCTTCTTCTAGTTTCTGTAAATCTAATTTCCATATACCTCTTATTCTCTATTCCTGAAATCCATCTACTTTGTTCTCTGGAACTCAGTCCCTCATCACCAAAACACTCTATATCCTCAAATTCATAAATGGACATTCTATTCCCTGTTGCACCCCAATCAAAATCCGGATTTCTCCCGAGGAAACTGCTTCCTCTGGAGCCTTCTCCTGGGGTGACTTTACTTTTTCTCACAATTCTCACACCATTGGATCTGGATATAGATTAAGATCTTGCTCCTCACTCTAGCTTCTAG
>NW_004444249.1:138162-139199 GCF_000243295.1 Trichechus manatus latirostris
ACCCACTGCGGGGTACAGAGATCTGCTCTAGTCCTGCTGCTGCCCAGGACTTAGCCAAGTCTGTAAGTCTCCCTAATAAAACTTCTTTACCACCACACTGGCGTTGCCTGCCTCCTTCTTTGATCTCTAGGTGCCCTTCATTTTTGGAGGCAAGTTTCACCTTACTGGTCCATGCCCGGACAAACTTCATGAGTCCAAATCTTTCCTTCAAAACCTGTTTTACCCAGTCTTTCTCATCTCAGTTTCTTTCTTCTTATATGGCACAACCAGTCTGTCAGGAATGCTTCCTGGTCTGCAGAACAACTGTTGATAGCTACCAACTCGTACTCTCTGAACCTATAATTTAGAGACTTCACAGAATCTGCAACTCAGAGGCTCCCACCAACATTCCAGGCTCCTTCAAGTATATTTTGGATTAGAGTTTCCTCCACTCTGTTTACCCCTGAAGACACCCTCATTTCTTTATATTATACATAAATAAACCATAGTATATTGACACCGACTTCTCTTGCCCTCCTTCCTGCATTCTCATCACCATTAGGGATTCATATCATTTTCATATGTGACTGCCATTTCAAAGAGGTTGGAGATTAAGAAGGGACAATAAGGAATAGGCAAATATGCCTGTTCATTCTACCCTCTTGAACTAGAAGTCCCATAAAATCAGTAAGGCCTCTTGTACTTCTAAAATCCTTTCAGTCTTTGGCTATACATATGAATTACAAAATAATAATATGAGATCTGTGTATTATGAATTTTATTAAGTTCAATTTCTTAACAGAAGCTATTTTTAAAAAACTTCATTCTCTAATACGATTTATGGAAAATTAGTGTTTGTGTTCCAACTTAAGACAACATTAGTGACATAAACATTGGTCTAAGGAGGCCTCACGATTCTGGGAGACGTCATCTTTGAAAATATCTGACACTATATAAAAACAGCCTTTAAATACTAATGTTTTTCTAATATTATCCTTTCACCTTTTGTCTCAGATATTTGTTTTTAAGGGAGAGTTTAGTCACATGGGTTGGAATAA
>NW_004444249.1:141795-143065 GCF_000243295.1 Trichechus manatus latirostris
TTCATAACACATACTATTATTTCATATATTTTAAATTTTAAATATTATATGTTCTATTCTGAAACTTTTTGTATTAGCTCAATATTTTTAAACTATGGTGATAAATGTACTTCTACTTCATTTAGTTTTAACTATTGTATCACATTCCAGTGTGTGAACATACCATCGGTTTCCTATTGATGGACATTTATAGTATTCAGTTTTTTTCTAACACAAAGAATACTTCAATAGACATCATTGCACACGCTTTCTTGTGCATATGAGTAAGAGTTTCTCTTAAATATGTGTAAGGGCCTTAGGATCTGCAACTTGGTAGCTACTGTCCAAAAGTTCACTTTAGCAGATTAGCAGTTTTTCTCACCATCAACCGTGTACAAGAGTTCCTGATGTCCACAATGTGTTCTATCATTTCACATTTATAGTGGCCTCTCTTTTTTTTTTTTTTTTGTGTGCTCTAAGTGAAAGTTTACAATTAAGTTAGTCTCTCATACAAAAATGTATACATACATTGTTATGTGACCCTAGTTATTCTCCCTATACTGTGACAGCACACTCCTCCTTTCCACCCCGGATTTCCCGTGTCCATTCAACCCGCTCCTGACCGTCTCTGCCTTCTCATCTCACCTCTGGACAGGAGCTGCCCATTTAGTTTCATGTATCTACTTCAGCTAAGAGGCACACGCTTCAGTAGTATCATTTTATGTCCCATAGTCCAGTCTAATCTTTGTCTGAAGAGTTGGCCTCAGGAATGGTTTTAGTTTTGGGCTAACAGTCCGGGGGGCATGTCTTCTGGGTCCCTCCAATCTCAGTCAAATCTTTAAGTGTGGTCTTTTTATTAGAATTTGAGTTCTGCGTCTCACTTTTATCCTGCCCTGTTATGGACTTTCTGTTATGTTCCCTGTCAAGTCGGTCATTGGTGGTAGCCAGGTACCATCTAGTTCTTCTGGTCTCAGGCTGATGAAGTCTCTGGTTTAGGTGGCCTTTTCTGTCTCTTGGGCTAATATTTTCCTTGAATCTTCAGTGTTCTTCATTCTCCTTTGCTCCAGGTGGGTTGGGACCAATTGATGCATCTTAGATGTCCGCTCACTACCTTTTAAGACCCTAGATGCCACTCACCAAAGTGGGATGCAGAACATTTTCTTAATAAACTTTGTTATGCCAGTTGACCTAGATGTCCCCTGAAACCATGGTCCCCAACACTCGCCCCTGCTACTTTGTCCCTCGAAGTGTTTGGTTGTATTCAGGAAATTTCTTAGCTTTGATTTAGTCC